>NC_090653.1:105381403-105643550 GCF_040937935.1 Hyperolius riggenbachi
TAGGGCAAATTACTGCTATAGAGGCGCTCAGACAGTAATTTGGGTGCCATCAAAAGACTGAGCCCAAATTACTATAAAAACAGTATAATTCGGCTACCAGCAATAGCTGGCAGGTGAATGACATCTTGCCCCTGAGTCTGTGGGGGCTTGGAGGGGGAATAGTAATTAATGCTGCTGGGACTTTTTCAGGAGCAGAATGACCCATTTTTAGGCTTTGCAATTTCCTGGCACCTTAATTACATGTAAACATTTACCATTGCATACATAAAATTAAAGTGTCCTTTTTGAGTTGTCCTTTCCTTAGTTATACTTATGGTTAAAATTAATAATCCTCTTTAAAAACAAACACAACTGAAGGCAGAAAAACAAGGAGCTGTTGCTTTTTCTTATCTCTTCACAAGGACAAAATCCGTAACCTAATTTTAAACTATTGTTGATGGACTATTAAATCCTCTTGAAAGGGAGTTACTCTTTAAGGTGCAGTAGCGGCTTATTCATTTGTGTCCGCTAAGAACTGACTTTATTGCGCTATTCTAACCTATCAGATTCAAAAGTGACATTTTCAGACTTACTGAGATTAACTGACTAGCCAGCAGTGCGTTGCCTGGCAACTTTTGATCTGCATTGCCATGTAGCGCAGTTTGACCTATACTTGACTGACAGGAGTTGGAGCAAAGCTGCTTAACACGTTTTGTTCCTGCCTCAAAATGAACTGCTGCGGTGCAAACCGTTCCCACTGAAATGAGCAGTGTTTAGTTTATCTACACTTGTGGAAATCAACACATATAAAGTACTACATCTAGTGTGAATGGGCTTGATAAATAAGGCCTATACTGTAGTTAGTTTTACTAAAAGTAAAATGTAATTTATTAAAACAAGCTTTGTCTTTTCTAGATGCCAATAACACAGTAACTCCAGAAGGTAATGAAGAGAAGACAGACAATGGACAGACTGTGGAAAAACAAATGGATGCACCGTCTCCACTAATTGCCTCAGCTGCTCTAGGCGAGGACGATTTGTTGCCTAACAACTTTGAATCTGTTACTGATGAACTGAACTGCTTGAATGAGGACAACATAGACCACAAGCCTGTTAATAATGCACTTATAAAAACACCTCTGGAAAACTTCTCTTCCCCGGAGGATTCTGCAGTACATGGGGACTGCACTTCAGCAGTGACTGTGCCAAACTCCCTGAAGGAAATGCAGAGTATAGTGAACGGGATAAATGCAGACCTTAAAATTAGGGTTATGAAAGAAGTGCGTAAGCCGGGAAGAAGTAAGTTATTTCCTACATTCACTTATGCACAAGTTTTGCCATGCAGTGGGGTCTTGTTGACATACTGTATATATGAGGTTCTTGCTTTTTCACCCAGCTTCACTTGTGTTTTGTTTTTGTTTTTTTTATTCCTAACTGCAACGTGAAATGTGAAAACAAAAATGCTGCAAAACTGAAGGGATACAGGGTCAGCTCTGGGTCACTATCACTGATCATGTGGTAATAATTTGCATTTAAATAGCACTGACATCTTCCACAGTGATTACATAGTATATAGTCCTGTCACTAACTCCCTCAGAGGAGGGTCACCTTACAACAGACATGGTTGGATGAAAGCCATGACTGGATAGCTAATTTAAAAGGATACAATGTGTTTAGGAGGGATAGAACTGGGAAAAAAGTGGAGGGGTTTGTCTTTGTTAAGAATTCTTTTACAGCTGTCCTCAACGATGAGATGGAAGAAGATTGGGAAGATGTGAAGTCCGTTTGGGTAAATATTCATGGTGGAAATAAAAGTTGCCAATTGCTTATTGGGGTATGCTACAGACCACCTCATATTAATGAAGCTGCATAACTGTGATTACTACAGCAGATTGAAAAAGCTGCAAGTAAAAAATGAGGTCATAATTATGGGCGACTTCAACTTTCCAGACATTGACTGGGGTATTGAGGCTACCCATTCTGGTAAAAGCAGCAGATTTCTGGCAGCACTACAGGACAATTACTTGACTCAAATGGTAACGGAACCAACTAGGGGGAATGCGTTACTGGATCTGATCATTTCTAATAGACCAGATAATGTATCAAATGTGCAGGTTCAAGAACATTTGGGAAATAGTGATCACAACATAACGTTTGATCTGGTGACTGATAGGCCACGGGGCAGCGGGACCACTAAAACTATGAATTTTAGCAAAGCAAAGTTCAATCAAATTAGGCAGGCACTAAGTTTGGTGAACTGGGATAATGTACTACAAGGGGAGGACACTGAAGGGAAATGGCAAGCTTTTAATCTTATTCTCAATCAATATTGTAGTATGTATATCCCATATGGAAACAATGTCTAGGAATAAAAAAAGGCCTCTGTGGATGAATAGAAAGGTTAGGGATAAAATGAAGAGGAAAAGGAATGCCTATAAGGTCCTAAAACAGGAGGGGACAGAGGCTGCACTAAGCAATTATAAGGAGTGCAATAAAAATTGTAAAAAAGAAATTAGGCTGCCAAAGATCGAAGCTGAAAATCAAATCGCTAAGGATATCAAATCTAACCCCAAAAAGTTTTACAAGTACATCAACTCTTAAAAAAAAAAAAAGAAAGGTTGACTGTATAGGACTCCTAAAGGATGAGGGTGGGAACTCAATGGTGGATGACCAAGGTAAGGCAGAGTTATTAAATGCTTTCTTTGCTTCTGTCTTCACAAAGGAAACAGCACTGTTGCAAATTACAGAGGCAGAAGAGTCTCAATCTTCTAACTGTAATATTAAATACTTAACGCAGGAAGAAGTGAAGGCAAGACTAAATAAATTAAAAATAGACAAGGCACCTGGCCCGGATGGCATGCATCCTCGGGTCCTAAGGGAATTAAGTTCAGTTATAGCTTAACCCCTTTATCTTATCTTTTGTGACTCTCTTGCAACTGGCAGAGTCCAAGTGGATTGGCGTACAGCCCACGTTTTCCCATTATTTAAGAAGGGCAAAAAATCAGATCCAGGAAATTATAGACCTGTAAGCTTAACATCAGTTGTATGCAAACTATTTGAGGGGTTACTAAGAGATACTATACATGACTTCATAGTAGAAAATTAATCTTATTTCTCAGCATCAACATGGGTTTACTAAAGACAGGTCCTGTTTGACTAACATGCTCAGCTTTTATGAGGTAGTGAATGCTAATATGGATATTGGGAATGCTGTAGATGTGATATACTTGGACTTTGCAAAGGCCTTCGACACTGTTCCCCACAGAAGTCTGGTGCAAAAGTTGAGGATGCAAGGATTGGGGAAGAGTTTGTGTGCATAGATGGGGAACTGGCTAATGGACAGAAAACAAAGAGTTGTGGTCAATGGATCGTACTCAAAATGGAAGACTGTTAGCAGTGGGGTCCCACAGGGGTCTGTACTGGGTCCAGTGCTCTTCAATTTATTTATTAATGACCTAGTAGATGCAGTAGTGAGCAATGTTGCTATTTTTGCAGATGATACAAAATTGTGCAGAATCATCAACTTTCAGGAAGATAGTGTCATATTGCAACAGGATCTGGATAGGATGGCTATATGGGCACATACATGGCTCAATGTTGACAAATGTAAAGTCGTGCATTTTGGTCGTACCAATGGTCTAGCACCATACAAAATAAATGGGATACAGTTGGGGACATCAAACTTGGAGAAGGACTTAGGAGTACTCATCGACAACAAGTTAAATAATCGTACTCCATGCCAAGCCGCTGCAGCTAAAGCGAACAAAATTTTGGGATGCATTAAAAGGGAAATAAAAACTTGAGATGCTAGGATAATATTGCCCTTGTTTAACGCTCTAGTAAGGCCACATCTAGAATATGGAATTCAGTTCTGGGCACCACATTACAAAAAAGATATTGCAGTTTTAGAGCAGGTGCAGAGACGAGCAACAAAATTGATACGTGGGATGGAAGGTCTCGCTTACCAAGAAAGGTTAGATAAACTGGGCTTATTTAGTCTAGAGAAAAGACGCCTTAGAGGAGATCTAATTAACATGTATAAATACATCAGAGGGCAATATAATAGCTTGGCGGATGAGCTTTTTGTCCCTAGGCCTTCTCAAAGGACTAGAGGACAGTATCTGCGCATGGAGGAAAAACGTTTTAGCCATTAATTTAGGAAAGGGTTCTTTACAGTAAGAGTGATTAAGATGTGGAATGCATTGCCACAGGAAGTCGTTATGGCAAACTCTATACTTGCATTTAAAGGGGGCTTAGATGCTTTCCTTGCGTTGAAAGACATCCATGGCTACAATTACTAGGTTATGCCTAATGATGTTGTTCCAGGTATTTTATCTGATTGCCATCTGGAGTCGGGAAGGAATTTTTCCCTTTAGGGGCTAATTGGACCATGCCTTGTAAGGGTTTTTTCGCTTTCCTCTGGATCAACAGGGATATGTGAGGGAGCAGGCTGGTTTTGTACTTTGTACTGGTTGAACTCGATGGACGTATGTCTTTTTTCAACCAAAATAACTATGTAACTATGTAACAGTCATAGGGCCCTTTTCCACTGGCTGCGATCCGATTCAAAAAGTGGATCGCAGCCGTTTGCTGATTACTAGAGCACCGCGATAACATGTAAATCACGGTGCTAATTTTCCACTACTGCGTTTCGTTTTTTTGCCAAATCACGATCGCCGGCCAGCCAATTCTCATCGCGATTGCGCTACGTTCCCGACTGCTGTAAAGCGCTAACGCGGATAGTAAAAATTAAAGCTTGCTAGTGGAAAAGGACCCATAGTCTGTCTCTTGTAGTCAATGATGATCTCTGGATCAAATTCGGATGAAATCCGAATGAGTCTTATTCTGATTTCATCCTCCTAATTAGTGCAGCTGAGCGGGTGTGTATGGGGGGTTAAACTTACCCAGCATGCGTCTTCTTTAACCCATCCCACGCTGCGTTCCAAGCCGCATCATGAGACTACTACGCTTCCTCCTTCAACCTGGAAGGCGGAAGTGTTTGTAGTCATGCGGCTTGAAACGCAGCATGGAATGGGTTAACAAAGAACGGTAAACTCATTCGAATTTCATCCAGAGCTCATCCCTACTTGTAGTGTCAAGCAAATTTTTGGGGGAGAACCAGTTAAAGTGGAACTAAACTCAGAACTGTATCTCTGCTCTAAAAGATTATCCATAGCATGATAACCTTTTCATTACAATTTATGGAAATCCTAAAAAACAAACCTGCAGCGCTTTTGCTGAAGGGTTAAGCCTCAGTATTTACTATATGGAGCCTCAGTAACCTGCAGCGCTTTTGCACTGAAAGGGTTAAGCCTCAGTATTTACTATATGGAGACCTGCCTAGACAGAGCTCTTCTGCTGTCTATTCACAGTTAAGAACTAATGGGATACATTTATCTGTCTAATCAAACACATAACGTAAAGGGTGGAAAGGGAAAGGGTGTGGAGGGGATGTGGACATGGAGAGGAGTAGGGTATAGCACAATCTTACACCAGTATCAAACCTGCTCACATAAGCAGAGACCGTGCACATCTGTGTATGTTTCAAGAAAAACCGCATATCAGACAACCAACAATCAAGAAAGTGCTCAGAAAGAGAAATCCAATCCCACTGCAACAAATTGTACGAGGACCCCCCAAAAAAACATTGGGGCTGATGGATCCGCAATCAATTTTACTCTAAAAGTATATTTATTACAGTAAACAAGTCTCATCTATGATTCACAAATGAGGATAGTGTAATCAAACACAGACACAATACACAACACATAGGCCTCGATTCATACAGCTGTGTGCGGTGAATGTAAAATGCTCGTTAAATCACCACCTTCGGTATTTTAGACTTTGGTATGCTGATTCATAAAAATGTTCAGAGGTGTAATTGAAGTTCGGTAATTAATAAACAAATCTCCGTGCAGCGAGGGCATTACAGTGCATCCCGACATCCCTTTAGATGTGCATGCTGTGCTATACTGTTTGTTATACTACCTCTGCCTGGCTCTGAATATGTCTATTAGTCTCTCTTAAAATTTTATTTAATTTCCACAGCTTAAATGAACTTCTAGGAGACGTTACACACGGCTGTGGAGTCGGTACAAACATCTTCCGACTCCTCAGTTTATGAAACCACGACAAAATAGCTCAGACTCCTCAACTCCGACTCCTTAGTCTAATACTTAACAGGGCTGTGGATTTTGTACAAAAATACTCCGACTCCCGACTCCTCAGTTTATGAAATCAACGACTCCGGGTGCCCAACATTACTCCAACTCAGACTCCACAGCCCTTACACATGGCCTGCTTTGAATATAAGCAGCTAGTATAGGAAAAGCATCTGTCAGGAACGGAAGACGTTGAACACTGCTGAAGGGCTGCAAGGGACATTTTATTTGTTCCTTTCTCTCAGCTCAGTACGTGGGTGGTAGAAACTTTTGTTCCACCCGGAATTGCGCCTCCTATCAGCATTGAATCATCAGGACCTGAAGCAGACAGGAGCTGTTTCTATTGGCTCTGCTCCTGTCAGTCACAGCTTATCCCCCTCTGCTTGTGGCTTTCACAGTGTTACGTTCCTATCACTCTCCTATCCCCAGCCCAGAGCAGCCGGTAATTTTTCGGCTTGTTATCACGTTATCGCTAATTTACCTCACTGCTCGGTATTTGTAGCTTTTCATGCAGGAACTGCTTTTATGAATTGACACTTTCCTAAGTGTTTGGTAAAGTCAGCTGTTTTCAACATTACCATAATTTTTTATGAATTGAGGCCAAAGATGTGTTTTTTTTTGTTTGTTTTTGTGTTTATTTTTTAGCAACTGTGTGGAGGAAAGGCTTTTCATTGTGTGCAGTGCACGAGTTTGGGTCTGCTTTAACATATCGTATGGTTCCCAATACAGTGTATGGCTAGCTTTAGTTTCAGACAATGCAGTTTTTGTCTTTACCACAGGAATTTAACAATAATTAGTCAGTAATGTGACTAGGTGGTGAAACATCAAAACCATTAATCTGTTCAAAAAGAAAATTTCACTTTACCTGTTTTTACTTAAGACACCCAGCCAAACTCAAGAAAGTTTCTACTTTTTATAAAGTCCCTGATCTATGTGAGGCGAAAACAGGCAAAGTGGAAAATTCTTTATTTATAGTGTCGGGGTCCAAGAATACTTGGGAAAGTCCAGTTATTTGAGGCTTCATTCCACTAAGTGTGTTATGCTGTTCTTCATCTCTCAAAAACATGCACAATGACTGTCCCACTAAGGGATTCGGGACTTGATCCCTAGAATGACAGTTCATTGCCAAGTGCTGCATAGCTCTGACCGGCTGCTTCTGCCGAATTTTGCCGGCTGCTTCTGCTGAATTCCTCGTAAAGCCTGAGACACTGCTGAGCTCAGATCTCCTGGTTGAAAAGGAATACAGCAGCAGATAAAGGCCCGTTGTGACACAAACATAGCGGATGCAGAAACGGCATGTTAAAAGATACATGAGGCAACACTAAAAGAGAATGGTTTTACTCACCTGATGCTTCTTCCAGCCCCTAGAAGTCTATCGGGTCCCATGCTAAAGTTCTGGTGATCCCCAGTCTGCCTCTATCCTCTCTATAGGATCGCGACCCACAGCTGGGTTGTGGTCTTCTGCATATGCACCCCTTGTGATCACACTCCCGTACTGGGGAGTGCTCTACACTTGCGCACGTCATAAAGACTTGAACTGTGCAAGCACAGACCGCTCCCAGGTACGGGAATGCGATAACGAGCGGCATGCACAAAAGTCCATGACCCACCCTGCAGGGTCGCGATCTTGGGCAGGGTCTAGCAGCATACTGGGGAACACCAGAACTTCGGTGTTGGGACCAGAAGGACAGTAAAACTTTTCTCTTTTGCTGTTGCCTCATGTATCCTTTAAAGAGAACCTGTACTGAGTACAATTATTTAAAATAAACACATGAGGTAACTTCAAATGACATTACATAGTTACCTTGCCATCAGTTCCTCTCAGAAGCTCACCATTTTCTTCTTACAGTGATCCCTTCCAGTTCTGACAACATTTTGTCAGAACTGAAATATATCAGTTGCTGTCAGTTATATATCAGTTGCTGTCAGTCACAGCTGAGAGGAGAACTGATGTATCCATGTTTCCCTATGGCTCAAGTGGGCGATATTACAGTTTAACTGTGTGCTGACCAGGAAGCTGTTATGGGGTAATGGTCATTTTCAAAATGGAGGACGGAGAATTCCATTGATCACAGTGGACAAACAGGACACAGGAGAGGAGAAAGAGATTGAGGAGTAGACTACACTGCAGGTAAGTATGACTTGTGTATGGTTATTTTGACTTTTAATTTTCAGTACAGGTTTTCTTTAAGCACATCCGCTTATGTTCGTGCTGCAGCAGTCACATTACCTACCGTTTCCATCCACTGTGTTTGCATCGCTGCTCATTTGCCTGTAACTTCCACCTTTTTTTCCATCGTCTGCACCGTCCTCCACCATCCCTGTTTGATCCATGAGACCAGGAAGCATATGGCTTCCTATTAATGTCCCTAAAGATTCTACAGTTCGCAACCAAAATAACACTGTGGGTTCACAGTCACAACTTTCCAGTTCAATCAATTGTATACAATGCTGGACTGCACACTATTATCTTCCTATTAATTTAGAGAGAGAAAAAAGTGAATCCTACCTAGCAACAGGGAGGATTTTCAATGGTACATCATGAACCAATGAGAATTTTCCTGTTGCAGGAGGATTCCCATTGGTTCTTTTGCAAACCAATGGGGTGCCCCATGCTTCTGCTGGGCTTGGATGCGCTGCAGAGGCCTGAACGGCGACGGACCCGAAAATCCACAGAACAGGTGTGATTTTCTTGTGGCGTAGTGGAAACGGACACAGTCATTTCAATAGGCTTCCATTACGTCCAACTTACAGTGTCTGTGGTATGTTCGCAATGCTACAGAAAAATGTAGCAGGTCCGGACTTTGCACTTGCGGTCCGGCAGTTTCATCCTGGTTTTGCGTTCTGTTTGACAGTGTAAACACATCCTATAAATAACATAGGCTGCATTTAATTGCGTTCTGGTAAATGCAGAGTTTGTTTTTTGCTGTTGTATGAATGGGCCCCAAAGGCCCAGTTCACATGGACGTTTATCGCTGGCCGTGGTGTTTGTGAAAGCGCTGGCCATTCAATTGAGTGGGCAGCGTCTCTACAATAGTTTTCTGCAGTTTGTGTGGGCGCCCTGTTCTGATCCCAGGTTTTCCCGTTATTTAATCCAACCCTGGACGCATCATGCTGCTTCCAGGGTCTCTTCCCACTGCATCTCTGTGTTCCCCTTCAGGGTTAAAATCGCTGATAGCTGCCGGAAGCTGTCAAATGCTTTTCTGCACACTTGAGGACCTGACCTGCGGGCAGAAGCTTGTGTGAACTGGCCTGACACAAACCGTGCAGGGATGTTTTTTTGGAATGCCTGACGTAAGCGCTGCACAGGTTCCCAGTAGCAGATCATCCATTTTTCCCAATGTACAGCTGGATAGATTAATTATGAGACATAAATGCAGTGGCTGTTCCAGCACTAAATGTACCATGATTTCAGAGGGAATTGTGATTTTTACAGAGAAGACCGTACTTTAAAATGCAATAAGGAGACAGGATTTTTTTTCTATTTTGCAACACTGTAATCCTACTTTACACTGAATGTATTTTAATTGCATGAAAAGTATGTTTTTATTTACCGTATTTTTTTTGTAATTTGTTTATTATGGCTCAATTTTTTGAAAATATTAACTCTCTCAAATGAAAAAGGATCATTTGATTAAACCTCCTCTTGCTGATGTGACTGGCGAGTTTAGTCAGTTCTAGTGAGACCTGGTCTTGGTGCAGTATAGAAAAGACAAGGTGGCTCCACAGAGAATATCAAAGCCTGATTATCAGACACCACGTGTGGGACGTGGCTCTGCTATTGCTAGTATGGTACCTTAATCAAGACCTATATTTGTAATAATGTGGAAATGAACAGAGGCGCCAAAAGGATAAAAGTAGCTAAAAATTAAAAAAACAAAACATAAAAAAAAAAAAAACGGGTGAGGCAGTGGTGGACTTACCTCCTCTAAGCAGACACAAAAAAACAGGTTGATTGAAATCAACAAGCAAATGTATTCATATATACACTCCAAAGGGTGATAGCGATGACCTTTTTGGAGTGTACCGGTATATACGAATACATTTGCTTGTTGATATATCAACCAGTTTTTTGTGTCTGCTTAGAGGAGGTAAGTCCACCACTGCCTCACCCGGTTTTTATTTTTTTAGCTACGTTTACCCTTTTGGCGTCTCTGTTCATTTCCACATTGTTTGAGTCCACCTATGGTGGAAGGGTGTTAACCCCTTGTTTCCAGATCTACAGAGAGCGACTTCTTAATCTTGAGTGGGGACAGGTCTAATCTCCCCACCTGCATTTACAGTGGTTGCCTTAGTGGTAACCCATGTTTGTGAGTATTACTTAACATACTGGCCTCTCATCACCCACATCAATCCAGTACATACTGCACTATATTGGGCTCTCAGTGTTCTCTCTCGTTTTCTCATTGCATATATTTGTAATATTTCATGTTTCTGATTAGAAAGTATGCATTTTGCAAATGTGTTAAACATGCCATTGAATGTTTCTGATAGAATTCTGATTTGTTATTCTTAATTTGTGTTCTTTCAGATTATGAAAAAATCTTTGCTCTACTTGAAGGGATTCAGGGATCCCTGGAGGTGCAAAAGAACTTTGTAGAGTTCACAATCAAGGAAGCAGCAAGGTAAGTGGAGACTGTTCAAATGGGCTGTATTTTGTGAGGACTGCCTTGGTTGCATCATTGTTCTGTTAAAGGGAATGTCCAAGCAAAATAAAAAAATTAGTTTTACTTACCTGGGGCTTCTACCAGCCCTATGCAGCCATCCTGTGCCCTCGTAGTCACTCACTGCTGCTCCAGTCCCCCGCTGGCAGCTTGCCGACCTTGGAGGTCGGCGGGACGCATTGCGTACATTTTTACGCGTTCCCGCTAGTGTAGGAACATTAACACATACATTTTTACGCATTACTGTTCAATGTGTAAAAATGTACGCATTGAACCAGTAATGCGTAAAAATGTATGTGTTAATGTTCCTACACTAGCGGGAACGCGTAAAAATGTACGCAATGCGTCATACGTGCTTCCAAATGTGCACGGAAGCGCATATTATGTGAACGAGGCCTTAGGGTCTATATCTGCTTGGAGTTTGTATTCCCATGAAAACTGTAAAAAGTTATTGGTGGGTTGCCTGGGTGTCTGACTTAAAATGGTCTAAAGATGTGTACACAACCCACTAAAAATGTCCTGCAGGAATCAGGACTTGATCCCTTGGGTGAATGCTGTACACGTCTCACAAAGCTACGGTTCTGTTGCCTAAGGAGGGGAGGGACGATGCACATGCGTGTTCCAGCAAGAGAGATAAGGAGGGGAACAATGTGCTCGACGGAGATGATCTAGCACTCTAGATCTCTCATTGATGCATTGGGGAGGCCATACACACACTAGATTCTTGGCTGAGAACCCTCTGTATTTACAGGGCTTTAGTGTGTGTGACAAAGCTGGTAGTAGATAAAACCCTTTCAACAGTTTGAGGAGGAATATCTAAACAAAAGATGGTGCCTAAATATAGTGTAGTAAGTCACTCTTTCTGGTAGATGTATACTTCATAAAAAAATGACTTGTTCAGTTCACTTACAGTACTTTGGATTACTGAGTAGTACAGATGGTCAAGGAGATGCTAATAATGAAAGGAGTTTGTATGTTCTCTGTGTCTGCACAGGTTTCCTCCAGGTACCCTGGTTTCCTACCATATTACAAAATCATACACATAAGTTTAATTGGCCCTAGAATAAAGCCTTGTACACACTTTCAATTATGCTTGGCCAATCCCTGACCAATTTTACCACCTCCATATGGTAAGAAGGTCAACAGATATTGAATGCTATGAGTAGAATACAAAATAAAAATAATTATGATTAGTTGATGCTAATTTTATGCAAATTATGCAGTTAGGAAATAAGCCAAATAAAATTATGCATGCATTAGATAAACCCATTTCCAAGCTGCATAAACTTAAGCATAAATCTTGCATGAACTTCGACTTATTAGCATCTAATTAACCAATACCGTACTGAGTAGGTAACTATTATATCCACAGGAGGGAGAAATCCAACTGTCTGTCCTCAGACATCTGTAGGCTGTAGTTGCCTATGTTCCTGTTAGTAAGTAGTCACAAGTATCCAAACAAAACAGTCAGTGCCCGTTTCCACTTGTGCGGTGTGAATTGCCGCGGTAAAAATTTGCATGCGGATGCGAATTTCGCATGCGGTTGCATGCGAATTTTCATGCGAATTCGCATGGATGACGCTGTATGCGAACTTAACCATGGCAGAGCCGGTGTACTTTTCCATTGATTTCTATGCGAATTCGCATGGAAATTTGCATACCAAAGCCGCAGGCGATTTCCCTATTAAATACATTAGCGGCGATTCACATGCATTCCACACGCAGGCGAATTCCGAGGGCTCTGCCATGCAGAAAAGTCCTGCACAGAAAAACGCTCAGGAAAACTGACAAGTGGAAACAGGCCCATCCACTTGTATTGGCTGTGCGAATCTGCATGCAGGAAACGCATGCAGATTCGCGATAGTGGAAACGGGCCCTCAATCACATGCCTCCAGACAAAAGAATTATAGTGACCCCAAACAGACCTCAGAAATGAAATGCTGAACTTGCCTGAGGCTTCCTCCAGCCCCCTATAGCCTGTGAGGATTCTTGACATCCTCTGGGTCCCATACATTCTCCTGCAGGCGGAACCGTTAGCTGCGCAACCCGAGTCTTGCGAAACTGTGCATGCACAACCTGTCCGCACACCTGTCTCGATCATCGAACCCAGGAGCCCATGCACGGTTCATTCTTTCGAGAAGTTGTGCACCACTCCTGGCCAGGGTTTGGAGGGGCTGGAGGAAGCCCCAGGCAAGTTCAGAATTCCATTCCATGATCCCAGGTAACTAGAGATCAGTAACTGAAAAAAAAAGGGATGCAATATTACAATTTGGCCCCAAGATGTCCTCAGTGGTGACTTCAGCTTACCATACTATTAGTACGGAAACGGAAGCACTACGTGCACGGGATTTATGAATGGCAGAGCCGTTTGAATAGACGGCTGCAGCCATTCACAGGGGAACTTAGATCAATGAATGGGATTTGTTTTCTCATTCATTGATCCAGCGGCAAACTATCGGCTTTAATGAGTGGCGGTACCGAGCGCGGGGGGGCGCGGCGGGAGGGACATAGTAGCTACACCCCTGCACAGAGTTGTGGCATTTTGCAGGGGCGTAGTTACTCGTCCAGCAGAGGGGAAGTGGTTAAATAATTAACATAGCTCTGCAGCAAGGAAATTGCATTGTTTTTTAGTTTTCAAGGGTTTATAAATGACTGGTTTATAAATGACTACGGGTTTGTGTTTGTTAAAGGAGAGGTCTGAGCAAAGAGATTCCTTAACATGGTGGAAAACACTTTGTAATAGGGATGGTCAATGAGATGCAAATATTTTTGAGTTGATGCAGGATTATGCAAATGTATGCAGCTTGAAAATGGACCGATTTTATTTTACCTCAGCAGGATTTGATTGGTTCTTTTTCAAATTGCATACATTTGAATACAAAATTTGCATAATGTTGCAACAGCTCAAAATGATTTCCATCTCCTTGACATTCCCTACTTTGAATTATAAAACTTACAGGATGTTTCTTCAGCATTGTTGTAGCCTAGTTTGTGTGACGCAGTGTATATACTATAAATTGCAAGGATGCGTGATCAGATATATTACACACATATACTTTCACAAGGCATGGTTTGCTTTATTGTTAACTGAATGTGAGTAATGCTAGAAAATGTTTTTGAGGTAATCATGTACCCATCTTCGTGTTGCAGTGCTTACAATGACATTTTTAATTCCTCATAGTCTGGATGATATGTCCATTTGTAAGGGGCATCTGAGGTATATTTTTGAGAAGGATCCAAAGATGCTTTAAATATTTGTAGTCCTTCAGATATGGTCTTAACAAAAATCCATGTGAAAAAGCTAAAAAAAAATATGTCCATCACTACAAGCGGAAAGTCCTACCATACAAATATGCTTAAAGTGAACCTTAAGTGTCCCAAAAAAAATGAGTTTTACTCACCTGGGGCTTACCTCAGCCCCCTGCAGCTGATCGGTGCCCACGACGAGTCGCTCTGATGCTCCGGGTCCCGCTGGCGGCCACTTCCGGTTTCGCCGTCAGGACCCGTCAGGCTGGGGAACGCGGCTGATACTACGCGTTCCCAGCCAAAATAGCACCCCTATGCGGCCATATGTCCGCATACGGGTGCCTATGCGGACATATGGCCGCATAGGGGTGCTATTTTGGCTGGGAACGCGTAGTATCAGCCGCGTTCCCCAGCCTGACGGGTCCTGACGGCGAAACCGGAAGTGGCCGCCAGCGGGACCCGGAGCATCAGAGCGACTCGTCGTGGGCACCGATCAGCTGCAGGGGGCTGAGGTAAGCCCCAGGTGAGTAAAACTCATTTTTTTTGGGACACTTAAGGTTCACTTTAAGTTTAGCTTGAAAAATGTTTTTGTCCAATGCCACCTTCATGAAACCTTTTTTTAATACTAGGCTATTGAATTTTAGCCTGACCAGGGTGGTAGCTGTACTCTCCCATTTACGGTACTTGACTATGAATATGACATTATCTAGTGCATTTATACACAAAATAGTTGTGCTTAACCACTTAAGTACCAGCGGGCTCTGCCCCCTTAAGGACCAGAGACCGCTGGTACAAGAAATGGCGGAACACCGATAAATCACCGCACATACCCGCCGCAATCGCCGTCACCGCTGCATGTCAGGATCCTGGGCCACCCACTCAGCCGTCTCTATGACTGTAGAGTTCCTGTGAGCTGGTCAGGAGCCGCTTTCATTGGCTCCTGGTCCTGTCTTTCAATGTAAGCCAATGAAATTGGCTCCTAACCTGCTCACAGGGCTCTGCTGTCATACAGACAGGCCGAGCAGGTGAGCTGCGGCGAGAGACTGCGAGATCGGCGGGAGCGACGAAAACAGCGGATGTGCGCAGCGCCGGCTGATTGAAATCTACGCCCTGCCAGCCAGGTCAGGGCCGGCGCTACCATTAAGGCAAAGCAGGCAGCTGCCCCAGGGCCCCAGAGCTTGTATGGGCCCCCAGTGGCTACAAGAGGAAAAAAAAATTTTGCAAATCGGCCTTATAGTTTTTGAGAAAAACGATTTTAAAGTTTCAAAGGAAAAAAAAAACACATTTAAAAACCTGCCGATTTTAATGGTTAATAGCAAATCCACCTTAAATGCTAGAAATCCTAAATTTGCAGGATATGTTAAGGAGATCATTAGGAATAAGAGGAAAAAACTATTTTTCAAAAAGACCTTATAGTTTTTGAGAAAATCGATTTTAAAGTTTAGAAGGAAAAAAGTATACTTTTAAATGCGGTAAATGTCACTTTCAGTAGCAAACCTAACGGTAGTGTAATTTTACATGCATCAAACGAAAGCGCAATAGATTTCCTGATGGGGTTCCCAGGGGGTCTATACGCAGCCGCAGCGCTTTGGCCAGGGATCGCTATACAGCCGCCATATGGCTGTATGAAGATCCCTGGTATTTTTTTCCTATTTTCCCAATTTTTTTTTATGTTTAGAGTGTGGGAATTTTTTTTTTTTAAATTATGTGGGGTCCCCCCTCCTGAAACTTTGTAACCCCTTGTACCCCATGCAGGCTGGGATAGCCAGAATGTGGAGCTCTGACCGATTGGGACTTCACACCCTGACTATACCAGCTGCAAAAAAGGTCCCCTAATGCCGATTTTTGTTCCGGGGTATATGTTGGGGGGGCCCCCCAGGTTTATTTTGCCCTGGGGCCCCATTGTTGCTTAAACCGGCCCTGAGCCAGGTAACCACCAAAACAGGGCGTAGATTTAAATCAGCTTGGTCCTTAAGTAGTGAACATAGTGTTGATACTGGGGTCCAATGTATAACATGACTTGCGTTTTAAGATGTGTATATGTTATGTTTTTTTTACCAGGTTTAAAAAGAGAGTGTTAATACAACACTTGGAAAGATTTCTTTCTGAACTGGACTCCAACGGTCTGCCAAACATGGTGAATCACATCAACAGCAGATAGCATATGTATGTAAGACAAATGCGGACCAGGGATGAGTATGCTGTCACAGAAGAAAGAAAGAGGACATGGTGACCTCCTCCAACACCTTGCATCTCGGGGCACTTTCTGGCCAGAGACAGAGGACAGACAACAGAGTGACAAGTTTAAGAAGCTGATGTGGAGCTTCAGAACTTAGTATGAACTGTGAGGCTTTTTCTGTGTGGAGGGTGCCACCTGCTGAGCAGGCTGAAGACGATAACCCTTGTTGGCCCTCCAACAGGTGATGAACATAGTTGTTTGTCAGTAATAAGCAGTTTTCCATGCTGTAGAGAGCACTTGAGTGGGCCAGAGGCAAAACAAAGTTCAAGAACTGGCCACTACTTTAAACGGATGCAGCCAATGGATGGCTCTCCAGTTGTTAAGCTGTAAAGCCCCAGTATGCACAGCCCAGGAACTGACACTGTAACCAAACTTGTCTGAAGAGGCTGAACATACTAGTGCTTCCTGTTTAGCAACTTGAGAAGTGGCATTCACCTGTCTCTGCTTATAGTGGTGGCCTCTGCTTGGGCATTTATGAGTACATGAGGTAGCTTGTCCCTTTTTCAGAATAGGCTGCTGTTTTGTACTGAGGCACTAAAGACAGCCCTATACATATAACCCCTCTGAGTCACTAAACAAACTACCTCAGACTCTCTTCTGTTTTGTCTACAGACTTTAAGAAAGTGCACCTGAGACTCCCCAGGTCCCCGGCTTCTTTCATCCTGTGGGCAGGACGGAGACTCGTCAGGTGGCCTTGCACTCGCTGTGCTTTGGAAGCACTAGAAAAGGAGAACACTTTTTTTTTTTTTACTTTTTTAATGTGTACTTTTAATGTTCATACAGAAAAACTATTTTGGACAGTGTTATTTGCTCTGTAATTTGATATTTTAACTTGTATAAAAAGGTTTTGGTCTTGTATATAACTACATACATAAATATATATAATAAAACTTTTTTTATTGAACTCTGTTGTGTTACATATTGGTAGGAAGATAGCAGAGGGTTATCAATCGCTGTATAAGGAAACTAAAGTAAACCTGAGACATTGCAGTCAAAAGCCTCCTGTAGGCTGTGGGCTTCCTCTGAGTCTGTCCAGTCCCATCTGTTCGGGGACTTAACCGTGGCTGCCAGTGTTGGAACGGATGGGACCAGATGGACACTGAGGGAGCCCACAAACTACAGGGGGCTAGAGGAAGCCCCAGGTAAGTGCAATCAAAGGGATTGACCATATATACTTGAATACAAGTCGGCCTTGTGTACAAGTCGACTCCAATATTCAACCCTCTTAAGCCGGAATTTTTTATTGACTCAAGTATAAGTCGATCCATCAAAGTTAATGGCTGCACTTGGGGCTCAGGAGGGGTTAATGATTGCAATGCATATAGTATTGCAGCCATTAATCAATCCCTCCTGTCTCTTAAGTGCAGTACAGACAATAACTCCTCAGGCCCCCAAGTGCAGCAATTATTCATTTCCTTTTATGCAGCCCAGTATTCCCCCCGCACCTTTCCTTATTAATTGTTGTGACCAGGACTTTCAGACCAGAGTTTTCTTGGCATTTCCTTTCCTCAAAGTATCACTTACCACAGGGTACATTGCTGCAAATGGGAATGTCACTAATAGTACACACATTACTCAGTGTTGCCCGTGACTCGAATATAAGTCGACCCCTATACTTTTATGAAGTGAATTAGACCTAAATTTCTAGACCTACTGTATACTCGAGTATATGCAGTTTAATATGAGCTAACATGTCAGAAAAATCCAGTTTAAAGAATGTCACTTTAAGGGTTCTAAATGGGGAGGGTCCAGACAAATGAAATATGTCTGCTTTCCAAGTCTCCCCTGTGGGTCTTCTTCTGTCTCAGTAAGTGAAGTCCTGCGACTCAAGATCACCACAAGCAGTTATAGCATTAGATCTGCAGTAGTGCCTGCTATGGGGCCTCGGAACAATAGGTATTAAATTGGACCTCAAGTCTTGCACTGGACAGGAGGAAAACATAGAGAAATGCACCCTATATGTATTTAGAGAGTTTAGCCTGTCTAATGCCCCCTTGTCTGTGACTAATCACCATTGTAATTTGATCTCTCAGCTGTTTCAGTTGGCAGTGCAGCTATTTTGTAAACAGGATGTTAACCCTATGTCTCCTTCCATGAATGCAGGAAATAGAAACACGGCGGATTTATTGCAGCATTTGTATCAGCTGTAACAAATAAATGTTTTTCTTTAAAGATTATTATGCTGTTGTTCATCTTTTAGAGCAGAGAGGAAGTTCTGCATTCAGGTCCGCTTTAAAATCCAGTATTTAAGTTCGGGAAGAGGAATGTCCGTGTCAGGGAGATCTGTGGGTATTTCCAGATGCAGAGTATGGGGGATGGAAGATGGAGAGATTGTTTAGAGCTGTAACACAAAGAGGGGAAAGAGGCACCCAGGGTATGATAAAACTGTGTTAACAGCTAAAATGAAAACATTGAGGTGGCTTACCTCGATGACAGATTGGAGTAAGATACAACAAACTTTCATATGCACTTGGCAATGCGTTTCTTGGGTCTCAGCCCACTTCCTCAGACCGAACACAGTGCCAGAGTAATCAAAGCTGGAGCAAAAGGTGCCTTTACTCTGGCACTGTATTGACCTCTTTTCCCCTTTTTGTTACGCACCCTCCCCTGGAAGGGGTATTCTATTTGGTCAGGTGGATGACACTACTTTAACTACTATTTAGAAACTTTTTGCACCAATAGAGCGACCGCATCCAGTCCGCCTGGACACCCGAGTGGAGTCGGGTTTGTACATCTCTACCTGCCTACAGTGCTTGGTTGCCCACCTGTAGTCTTCCTTTGTGAGTACCCACTTTACCTTATTCACCCATTGCAGTGACTTACTGCACCATCGGGGCTCCCGGTTGTGAATAGGGGACTGTACCATAACATTTTTAATATTTGATACATACATTTCAAAGAAATTACCTTTGAAAATGTCAGTCATGTGAGCCAGAGATCCATCTGGAAAGGCTTGTGCTGATAAGAGAGTGGTGTTCCAGAGCTAGGGAACAGCTGTTGTTACTAAGTAGGGATGATCCAGCGAGTCAGGTTTTTTTTTTTTTAATACATATTGCAAAATTTACAGAAGTGTGCAATGGGACAAGGGGACTGAAATAGGGCTTCAAGTGTGTCTAGGTCAAGAGGCTCAGTCCATACTGGAGATGAAAATGCACAATTTATGGATTAGAGATCAGCGGAGGAACAGACGTTCAGATGGATCCTATGTTAACTATGGGAACCGTTTACATTTGACCTGCGCCATTTATCCAGATAAGCTGATGCATTTCCACAGTGGTCTTCAATGGTAAATGCCTTTATCTGAGAAAAATGGTTCCGGAATCTAGCAGTACCTCAGCGGACCACTGGAACAGATCTTATACACTCCGCTTTGGCTGGCCATTTGCAGTTGGGTGTAGTGTAGGAAGGACCAGAGCTCAACCAAATGATGCTTTATAGCAGGTTTTTCTTGAATTATTTTAGAAGTAGAGCCTATGTTCTGTTGTATACGCTGCTTCTAAAATAAATGAAAAACCTGCTATAAAGCATCCTTTGGTCCTGTGTTTAGGGGCACCCAGCTACACTGTGGAGGACCTGCAGGAACACAGTTTCTCCTATATTTGCAGGGCCGCCATCAGAAATTTTGGGGCCTCTCACACATCATCAGGCCTGGGCCCACCCACAGGTTGCTGTACCCGCCCACTAGCCACCCCACCCCCGTGTCCGTGCGTGAAGTGCGCTGCAACGAAAAATGTGCATGGCTCCAACACTGAAGAAAGCGGCATGCAGAGCGTGATGAAGCAAAAAGTGGGCGTGGCCATGGCATGTTTTGGGTGGAGCCAAATACAAAAAAAATACAGGTAGTCCCCGGTTAACAAATGAGACAGAGACTTGTATTTTCCGTTCTTATCCTTTTATCTGTTTTCTTTTGCCCCCCTCTTTTCTTCCTGTGCCTTTTGTCCCCCTCTGTCTCACCTAAGTTTGTGCCTCTTTTGTGTCCCTCTGTGTGATTTCATGTTGCCGACTCATCTCTTTTCTCCCTGTGCCTCTTTTGTCCGCCTCTGTTCCCCCTGTGCCTCTTTTATCCCCGTGTTACCTCTTGTCCGCTTCTGTCTCAGTTCATCCCCCTGCCCTAGCCAGGTATTAATGCCCCCAGTATAGGTATCCAGGCATAGGTGGTGCCCCGGTATAAGTAGTCTGGTATAATTCCCCCCAGTATAGGTAGCCTGGTATGGGTGGTGCACCAGTATAGGTTAGCCAGGTACAGGTGCCTCCAGTATAGATAGCAAGCTATAGGCACCCCAGTATAAATAGCCAAGTATGGGTGGTGCCCTCAGTATAGGTAGCCAGGTATAGGTGGTTCCCCAGTATAGGTAGCCAGGTATAGGTGGTTCCCCAGTATATGTAGCTAGGTATAGGTGGTTCCAGCCCCAGTATAGGTAGCCAGATATAGGTAGTGGCCCAGTATACGTAGCCTGTAGCCAGATATAGGTGGTGCCCAAGTATAGAAAATCCCTGGGGCCCTCACTACAGTGTTTGTTGCGCACGCCCCCCCCTATTCACACTTTGCGATTTGCCACATCTTTAACAGAAAAAGAAGCCTCACCTGGATGTTTGTGTTTTATCTTTTATGTGCTCTCCAGTGAGATACAATGATCCCCCTGCACACTGTCATAGCATAGCTAAATTGCAGGGAAATCGAGAGACCGTTCACAATGTTCTCACTCTATACTGCCTCAATTGGCAAAATCATCTCCTCCATGGGTTTCAATTATCACCTGTATGCTGACGACACCCAGATATATCTCCACACCCCAGATCTCTCCTCCTCTACCATGGACAAAGTCTCTGCCTGCCTCACATCCATTTCCTCCTGGATGGCTGCCAGGTACCTGAAGCTTAATTTGGACAAGACTGAGCTTCTAATATTCCCACCCCGCACAGCTGCACCCCTCCCAGATCTGCACGTCACTTTTGAAAATACTACTATCCAGCCTACCTCCCAAGCCCGCTGTCTAGGCGTTACTCTGGACTCTGAACTTTCCTTTACAGCCCACATCCAAGGTATTGCCAGATCCTGCATCTTCCACCTCCGCAACATCTCCAAGATCCGCTCCTACCTGTCCCCTGACACCACTAAACTCCTTATCCACGCCCTTGTCATCTCCCGCCTAGACTACTGCAATTCTCTTTTATCTGGCCTCCCCTCTAACCGTACTGGCCCACTTAAATTGGTAATGAATGCGGCAGCCAGACTGATACATTCTTCTCACCGCAGCGCCTCTACAACTCCGCTCTGTAAAGCACTACACTGGCTCCCCATCAGCTTTAGGACCAATTTCAAAATCCTGTGCTTGGCCTACAAATCAGTGCACAAGACCTGCCCGACCTACATCTCTGATCTGGTCCACAGGCACATACCAGCCCGCCCCCTCCGATCCTCCAATGACCTGCGCCTAGTCGCACCACGCATAACTCAGTCACACGCACGATTGCAGGACTTCACCAGGGCTGCCCCTACTCTCTGGAACTCTCTCCCACCAGCCGTCAGACTCGACCCCACCGTTAATACCTTCAAACAAGCTCTCAAGACTAACCTCTTCACGCTCGCATACCCCCCTACACCAGCACCATATGTTCTCTTAGACCCCCTCTCAAAAGACGCACCTATTGTCTCCACCTCACCCTTTAGATTGTAAGCCTCTGGCTTTTAAAGTGGTGGTCTCCTCCACGCAGGGGATTAACTAGGGGAAACTGGTGGGTGTGTGAGGGGGGGGGAGATACCAACCGTCCCTTTCTCTGATAGGTGTTTTCGTGGCTACACATTATGGGTGTGAAAATCCTGATGTTCACACTTCTTTTGTGACCCTTGTGTGATGGGCCCCTTGGCTGTGAGAGTTACCAGGAGGAGGCAGGAAGGAAGGGTTGTGAACATTGTGTTCCCATCAGTTTTGCTGGGGGCCCGATGATTTGTAGTTACCCTCCTGCTTCCACATCAGCGGTGCTTATTCGTGCTGTGTATATATCAAAAAATCAGCGTTACATGCAGGAATCTATCATGTGAAGATTGGCTGAAGTCTCTGTCACTCTCGTCACTGCCAGCTGCTAGGGCTCAGGAAGGGGGGCCAGCAGAAGCTGTCCCCTGATACTGTCCTCTACACCCCTCCTGCAGTGTGCCATGTACGCTCTCCAGTCGCATCTTTCTCCCCCTGCATGCCCCCTCGGCAATACTTCTCCTCCTTGCACTGTTACAGAGCAGAGCGGGGAAGGATAAAGCCAGCACACACAGACTCACCTCCTTACGGTTCCACGTGCTGGAGTTCCCGTCTATACTCTCTGCACTGCCTCCGGTGGTAGTGCAGAGATTATGCACGGGAACCTCAGTGCTTGGAACTATTAGTAGGTGAGTTGGTCTGCGCTGCCTTTATCACTCCCCGCTCTGCAATAGTGCGGGGAGGAGAGGGGATGCCAGGGGGAATACTTAAGCATATGGCATTGAAGATGGCCACCACCAGAACCAGAAGTCACTGGATTTTACAAACGGGTGCTCGGATAGTACTTTTTAAAATCCGAATTGATCCGGATAGCCAAATATCCGGATCCGGGTCATATACAGTATCCGAATCTGACCTTTTAGATATCCGCGTTCACGCGGATATCCGACCTATTCGGATAGCTGGATAGAAAAACCGGAAGTGCCCTTTAAAATGCTTCCAAAACGTTTTGGAAGGTGAAAAATACCTCCTCCACCCTCCTCCTCGTTCATGGATCTCGTCTTCCAGGGATTTGTAGGATGTCAAAAGCAAGCTCACATACATTGACAAGGAATCAAACCCAGGTCAACTGCTTGGAAGGCAGCTATGCTCACCACTATTAACTGCCACACAGTGAATGCTTTCCTGTAGGAAAAAGTGGTGTTAAACTTACTTGGAGCAGACTTACTTCCTCCCTCCAAAAGACACACATACATCACCATAAAATCATTTAGCAGCAACTGAGTGCACAGTCTCTGTGGTGCAATTGGTTAGTGCATTCGTCTGTTAACTGAAAGGTTGGTGGTTCAAGCCCACCCAGGGACGGCCTTGCCTTTTGTGTTCAACAGTTGTCCCCAGATTGCCATGTAGAATCCTCTCTCTCTAGGACTCCATGCCATTGAACTGAATTTTCAGTTAAAAACCATCAACTGATACCGGCGGAATTTCACAGGCAATTTCGGTATTCCGCCGGATTGAAAAAGCAATTCCGTTCTGACCAAACGGAACGGAACGGAATGACCAATTTCCGCATGGAATCGTGGAAAATACAAATCCGCGGAAAGCGGTGACCACCCTTACTTGAGAGAGAGAGAGAGAGAGAGAGAGAGCTATATGAATCTACATGGCTATCTGGGGTTCTCTTCGGACAACTGTTGAACACAAAAGGCAAGGCCGTCCCTGGGTGGGCTTGAACCACCAACCTTTTGGTTATCAGCCAAATGCGCTAACCAATTGCACCACAGAGACTGTGCATGCAGTCAGGGCCGGCCCGCCCATGAGGCGGGGTGAAACTTTTGCCTCAGGCGGCACTTCTGGGGGGGCGGCACCCGCCCGTCCGTGTGTGTGTGGGGCCGCCCGAGCTGGAGGGGATAGCGGGCAGGAAGGGGGTATTGGGCCTAGCGGCGGGGAGGGGGGTCGGACCCCCCCCCCTCGCCTGGGTCCCCCGTCCTCCGCTCCCCTCCAGCTTTAAAAGTGGCGTCGCTGGCTGCAGCTAGCTACATTGTAAGAGGCAACGGGCGGGGATCACTCACCTCTTCCTCGTTCCAGCCCGAGCCTGCGCTCCACTGACGTCACTTCCTGCTACGCCGCAGGAAGTGACGTCAGTGGAGCGCAGGCTCGGGCTGGAACGAGGAAGAGGTGAGTGATCCCCGCCCGTTGCCTCTTACAATGTAGCTAGCTGCAGCCAGGGACGTCACTTTTAAAGCTGGAGGGGAGCGGAGGACGGGGGACCCAGGCGAGGGGGGGGGTCCGACCCCCCTCCCCGCCGCTAGGCCCAATACCCCCTTCCTGCCCGCTATCCCCTCCAGCTCGGGCGGCCCCCCCACACACACGGGGGGGGAGGGGCGGCGATTTTTTTGAAGATCGCCTCAGGCGGCAAACAGTCTAGGGCCGGGCCTGCATGCAGTTGCTGCTAAATGGCTATCTGGGGTTCTCTTTGGACAACTGTTGAACACAAAAGGCAAGGCCGTCCCTGGGTGGGTTTGAACCACCAACCTTTCGGTTAACAGCCAAATGCGCTAACCAATTGCGCCACAGAGACTGTGCACGAAGTTTCTGCTAAATGATTTTATGAGATGTATGTGTGTCTTTTGGAGGGAGGGAGGAAGTAAGTCTGCTCCAAGAAGTTTAACACTACTTTTTCGTACAGTGAAGCATTCACTGTGTTGCAGTATAGTGGTGAGCATAGCTGCCTTCCAAGCAGTTGACCTAAGGTTCTATTCCTGGCCAATGTATGTGAGTTTGCTTTTGACTACAAATCCCTGGAAGACAAGATCCATGGAGGAGGGGGAGGAGGGTTTTTATCTGTGTAATTGGTTTCGGATCCGGATATCTGCAATATCCGCGGATATCCGTGTCCTGCGTCCAAATATCCGCAGATAGCTATCCGGATTTTTAAAAAAATCCGGAATCAGAATCGGATAGCATAAAAAAGCTCGGATATCCGGGTTACCCAGATATCCGGATGAGCATCCCTGTTTACAAACGTTGTAAAATCTGAATTAACCACTTGAGGACCGCCCCCAGCCGATGGGCGGCGGCAAAGTCCGGGCCCAAACGACCACAATACGCCCATCGGCGGGGACGGCATCAGCGGTGGCTGTGCGGCGATCGCGTCATCAATGACGCGATCGCCGCCGGCAATAGGCTCCGCCCACCCTGCACGGAAACCCGCCGGCCAATTAGCAGCGCCGGCGGGTTTCAAATGCGGCGATCCGGCCAATCAGGAGAGTATAATACACTTTGTTATTGTAACAAAGTGTATTATACTGGCTGCCTCCTCCGCTGATGGTCACTCGTCGTGCGACCATCAGAGAGGACAGGCAGCCTGCAGATAAGTGCACACAAACACTCTTTGCCCAACACAGACCACCCGATCGCCCACCCCAGCCCTCAGAACCCCCCCTGACCACCCCAGCACACCAGTATCTGCACCCCACCATCCACCTAAAAACCCATCAATCACTCCCTGTCACTATCTAGGGACGCTATCCCCTAGGTTAGGTCCCTAACTGCCCCCTAGGGTCCCCTGATCACCCCCCCTACCCTCAGATCCCCCCAGACCCCCCTCCCAGACCACCCCCCTGTATGCTGTATACAGCTATATAGCTGCCTTACCCACTGATCACCTGTCTATCACCCATCTATCACCTGTCTATCAGCCCTTGTCACCACCACCCATCAGCGCAGACCCTAAACTGTCCCTTGGGGGCACCTGATAACCCACCCAGACCCTCAGATTGCCCTCAGACCCCCCCTCCTGATAACCTCCCCAGTGTATTGTTTACATCTATTCTCCCCTGTAATCACTCACTGATCTCCCATCGGTCACCCCCTGTGTCTGCCACCCATCAGATCAGGACCCAATCTGCCCCGTACGGGCACCTAATCAACCCCCCATAACCCTCAGATCGCCCTCAGAACCCCCCCCCCCCCCCCCCCCCAATCACCTTCCCAGTGCATTGTAGTTGATTGTGCTGTAATTGTATTTCATTGTGCTGACATTCAGTTTGATTGTGCTGTAATTGTATTTGATTGTCCCGTGATTGGCTTTGATTGTCCCGTGATTGCCCTGTGATTGGCTTTGATTGTCCTGTGATCGGCTTTGATTGTCCTGTGATCGGCTTTGATTGTCCCGTGATCGGCTTTGATTGTCCCGTGATCGGCTTTGATTGTCCCGTGATCGGCTTTGATTGTCCCGTGATCGGCTTTGATTGTGCCGTGCTTGGTTTGATTGCCCTGTGATTGGCCTGTGATTGGCTTTGATTGTCCCGTGATCGGCTTTGATTGTGCCGTGATTGGTTTGATTGGCCTGTGATTGGCTGTGATTGGCCTGTGATCGGCTTTGATTGTGCAGTGATTGGTTTGATTGCCCTGTGATTGGCTTTGATTGGCCTGTGATTGGCTTTGATTGTGCCGTGATTGGTTTGATTGCCCTGTGATTGGCTTTGATTGTCCCGTGATTGGCTTCGATTGTCCCGTGAATTGAGTGCCCTGTGATTGGCCTGCGATTGCCCTGTGATTGCCTTTGATTGTCCTGTGATTGTTTCTGATTGCCTCTGATTCCCCACTCGCCACCACCCCCCTGTCACTATCCTAGTGATCTAAAAACAGTGATCAGTGAAAACTGTCACTTTTTTAGTATCACTAGTGTTAGCAGTTAGGCCAGTTAGCTAGGCCCCTTTGTGTCAGTTAGTGCTCATCCCACTGCACCACAGTCACTAATTAGCGTCATCACTGTCGCTAATCAACATTGGTACCATATAGTATCTGTAAGTGATCATTACTGATCGTAGTCAGATCTATTAGGGTCACTAGGATCCACAAAAAAAACGCAGTGTTTGCCCGATCAGGCCTGATCGTTCGCCTGCACTTGCGTTCAGCCCGCCCCACCGCAGTGACAGAATTTTTTTCTGATCACTGCAAAAAACACTGTACAATAGCTGTGGCACTGTAAACCTCAGTTTTGATTTATTTTTTTATCAAAACTCAGTGACCACAGCTTTCTACCTCTCAAATACTCCCTTTTGCTAGGTAGGTGCTCTTTTTTTCTGGGTAGTCTCAGAGGAATACCCCCTAAATTTAGCAGACCACCATGGCAAGAAAGGGGTATTCCGATGATGAGGTTCTCAGGTACATGGCCCAGTCGGATGAGGACGATTGGGACGCCTCATTCGATGAATCTTCCGGGTCAGAATTTGAACCTGAATTGAGCAGTGGCTCACTGACCGATAGTGATGACGAGGTTGAGGTCCCGGCTAAAGCCAGGCGTACCACACCCCATGTTGGACCGCAGGTGGCGCAGGATCGGTCTCAAGGGCAGCAGAGTGGTGTTCGTGCTGGTCTGAGATTTCATGGTGGGGCAGGCACCAGCAGCACAACATCTCCTGGACCTAGCACCAGTACTTCCGTAGACCCTGGTGAAGTGGCGAGCACCAGCATGGAAGTTGAAACTGGTTCGGTGGCACGTGCAGTAAGATCCCAGTCGCAGCCACCAAGAAGACGGGCCCGTACTACCCCTAGTTTACCAGAGGTGCTGGCAAACCCAAATTGGCAATCCCCTGATTCCGCCGCACCCGTACTTCCCCCTTTCACCGCCCAGTCTGGAGTCCAGGTGGAGACAGATAATCTAGGATCGGCCCTAGACTTTTTCTATCTGTTCTTCACCCAGGATCTCTTAGACTTAATTGTGGCAGAGACCAACCGTAAGGCCACACAATATATAACCGCCAATCCGGAAAAGTTCCTTGCCCAGCCTTTTCGGTGGAAACCAGTCCAAGTTTCCGAAATGAAAATTTTTTTGGGCCTTCTCCTTCACACGGGTCTAGTAAAGCAGAATGTGTTGCGGTCTTATTGGTCTACGGACCCAGCATATCATGTTCCCCTGTACTCTGCTGCCATGTCCAGGACACGATTTGAGAACATCCTGCACTTCAATAACAACGAAACCTGTCATCGAAGTGACCACTCTGCTTTTGACCGGCTCCACAAAATTCGACCCCTCATAGACCACCTGTCATCCAGATTTGCAGATGCTTATACCCCTGACCAGGACATATGCGTAGACGAGTCCCTCATACGCTTTACCGGGTGCCTTCGCATCAAACAGTACATCCCAAGCAAGCGCGCCCGGTATGGGGTGAAACTTTATAAGCTCTGTGAAAGGGCCACAGGCTATACATCTTATTTTAGGGTCTATGAGGGGAAAAACTCAAAATTGCAGCCGGTTGGAGCCTGGGGAGCAGTGGAAAGGTTGTGTGGGACTTGGTGTCACCCTTGTTCCAGAAAGGGTACCATCTTTTTGTGGACAATTATTACACAAGTGTGGCCCTCTTTCAGCACTTAAAAATAGAAAAAATCCGATGCTGTGGCACCGTGCGGCCTAGTCGCCGGGGCTTCCCCCAACGGCTCATTACCACCAGACTTGAACGGGGGCAGAGGGCCGCCTTGTGTGCTGACGACCTGCTCGCGGTGAAATGGAAGGACAAGAGGGAGGTTTACTTCCTGTCCACCATTCACGCAGACACGACAGTTGAAATTCAACGGCGAACTCAGGTCATTGAAAAAACCCTTGTCGTCCATGAGTATAATACTAACATGGGAGGGGTGGACTTCAATGACCAGAGGTTAGCGCCCTATTTAGTTGCCCGAAAAACAAGACGCTGGTATAAAAAAGTGTCTTTTTACCTCAATTGGCAATTTACAACAGCTTTGTTCTCTACAGTAAGGCTGGGAGAACTGGATCGTTTATTCAATTTAATGAACAGATCGTGATGGAACTCCTGTATCCAGGAGGTGCCGTGGCCCAACCCCAAGATGCAACTAGCCGGCTGCATGGAAGGCATTACGCCTATCCAATTCCGAGTACCCCAGGTCAACGAATCCGAAGAAAACGCTGTCGTGTCTGCAGCAGGGCTGGAATAAGGCGTGACACCACTGTTTATTGTCCCACCTGGCCTATGCCTAGGGGAGTGTTTTGAGAGGTACCATGAGCAGGTACACTATTAGAGAGTAGGGAACTCCACACACAGCGGTAGGCACACAAGGGTCTCTCAGTGCTATTTCACACTGCTGCGATGCGTTAGGGCAAAATGCCTAGCAAAAGTCACACTTTGCGGTCCCCCCCTACGCCGGAAGTGCTTGACTTAACGCTAGTGCATGCCTACGTTACTGCGTGGCTTCTGTGGCAATATCGATCGGCCCGGAAGTCATGTTGGTCTATGGCGACGCAGTTCATTACTAGGCCGAATGCTACTCTTGTGGTATTGCCTGAAGGTCTGTTTTAGACGATACGGTGCGGCGGGCTCGACCCACCGGATATGTCAATATGCAGTGTGAAACCAAACATCGGGTTTCCAGAGACCCTAATACACAGGGCTGCCAGAAACCTCTCCTTTTACTTGGGACAAATTGCGTAATGTACTTCGCCACAACTCTGTGCGATTTGCACTTCGCACATTGTTCCATGGGGGAGGAGAGGTTTGTCCTCGGGAGGTAAGTTAAAAAAAAAAAAACAAAAAAAAAAAACAGGTAAGCAAAGAAGTTAATGTTTGGTTTGCAATGTTAAGTTTTTTATTAAAAAAGTTCAAAGTTTATTAATGTTAATGAAGTAATTGCTTTGCTGCTTGCTTGTTTTTTGGGTTTTTTTGTATTTTTTTTTCTCTTTTTCCATTCAATAACCTTCCAGGTGGACCGAGCGAACGACTAACCAGCTGCAGCACTGATGGTGCATCCTGACAGAACATTGCGCGTCTGTCAGCTTACACACAAGTCGGTGCATGTAGCGCTGCAGGACGAGATTTCTCCTCCGCAGTCAAAAAGATACGTTTGTCGAGCCATATGGGCCGAGGAGTGGTGTTGGGGTTTCATATGCTTTGGCAAACACTTTGTATCAAAAAAGAACTCTGGCAATGATTTGTTCATCCACATCGATCGGTGTGAATGGATAAATCAGGTTTGCCAGGGCATACGAGCTGGTGGGTTTGGATTTTTGGGGCGGCAGCTCCTATGTCCTGGCAGACGCCTTCCCCTCTTTATTTTTTTCAAATTTTTTTGGCAGATATTTTTTCATCCACATTGATTGATTGATTGTTTGACGTTCATTTTTCCTTTCAACCCAGAGTGCATTACCCTTATGCCCAATATAAGGCGTATAGCAGAAACTCCTAATACTGGTCATACATGTAATGATTGCAGAGACCCTAAAATGCCAGGACAGACCCCACAAATGATGCCATTTTGGAAAGAGGACACCCCAAAGTATTCCGTTAGGTGCATGGTGAGTTCATAGAATATTTTATTTTTTGTCACAAGTTAGCAGAAATTGTGTTGTTTTTTTCCCACAAAATGTCATTTTCCGCTAACTTGTGACAAAAAATAAAATTTTCTATGAACTCACCATGGCCCTCATGGAATACCTTAGCGTGTATTCTTTCCAAAATTGGGTCATTTGTGGGGTTTGTTAACTGTCCTGGCAAGTGGGGGGGGGGGGGGGGTGCTAAATTGTAAGCATCCCTGTAAAGCCTGAAGGTGCTCATTGGACTTTGGGCCCCTTAGCGCAGTTAGGGTGCACAAAAGTGCCACACATGTGGTACCACCGTACTCAGGAGAAGTAGTTTAATGTGTTTTGGGGTGTATTTTTACACATACCCATGCTGGGTGGGAGAAATATCTCTGTAAATGGACAATTGTGTGTAAAAAAAATCAAAAGATTGTCATTTACAGAGATATTTCTCCCACCCAGCATGGGTATGTGTAAAAATACACCCCACAACACATTATACTACTTCTCCTGAGTACGGCGATACCACATGTGTGGCACTTTTTTGCACCCTAACTGCGCTAAGGGGCCCAAAGTCCAATGAGTACCTTTAGGATTTCACAAGTCATTTTGAGAAATTTTATTTCAAGACTACTCCTCACGGTTTAGGGCCCCTAAAATGCCAGGACAGTATAGGAACCCCACAAATGACCCCATTTTAGAAAGAAGACACCCCAAGGTATTCCGTTAGGAGTACGGTGAGTTCATAGAAGATTTTTTTTTTTTGTCACAAGTTAGCGGAAAATGACACTTTGTGAAAAAAACTAATAAAAAGCAATTTCCCGCTAACTTGTGACAAAAAATAAAATCTTCTATGAACTCACCGTACTCCTAACGGAATACCTTGGGGTGTCTTCTTTCTAAAATGGGGTCATTTGTGGGGTTCCTATACTGTCCTGGCATTTTAGGGGCCCTAAACCGTGAGTCTTGAAATGAAATTTCTCAAAATGACTTGTGAAATCCTAAAGGTACTCATTGGACTTTGGGCCCCTTAGCGCAGTTAGGGTGCAAAAAAGTGCCACACATGTGGTATTGCCGTACTCAGGAGAAGTAGTATAATGTGTTTTGGGGTGTATTTGTACACATACCCATGCTGAGTGGGAGAAAGATCTCTGTAAATGGACAATTGTGTGTAAAAAAAATCAAAAGATTGTCATTTACAGAGATATTTCTCCCACCCAGCATGGGTATGTGTAAAAATACACCCCAAAACACATTATACTACTTCTCCTGAGTACGGCAATACCACATGTGTGACCCCTTTTTGCAGCCTAGGTGCGCTAAGGGGCCCAACGTCCAATGAGCACCTTTAGGCTTTACAGGGGTGCTTACAATTTAGCACCCCCCAAAATGCCAGGACAGTAAATACACCCCACAAATGACCCCATTTTGGAAAGTAGACACTTCAAGGTATTCAGAGAGGGCTATGGTGAGTCCGTGGCAGATTTCATTTTTTTTTGTCACAAGTTAGCAGAAATGGAATTTTTTATTTTTTTTTTGTCTCAAAGTGTCATTTTCCGCTTACTTGTGACAAAAAGTAATATCTTCTATGAATTCACTCCTCTCAGTGAATACTTTGGGATGTCTTCTTTCCAAAATGGGGTAATTTGGGGGGTATTTATACTATCCTGGAATTTTAGCACCTCATGAAACATGACAGGTGGGTGGAAAAGTCAGAGATGCTGGAAAATGGGAAAATTCACTTTTGGCACCATAGTTTGTAAACGCTATAACTTTTACCCAATCCAATAAATATACACTGAATGGTTTTTTTTTATTAAAAACATGTTTGTCCACATTTTTCGCGCTGCATGTATACAGAAATTTTACTTTATTTGAAAAATGTCAGCACAGAAAGTTAAAAAAATCATTTTTTTGCTAAAATTCATGTCTTTTTTGATGAATATAATAAAAAGTAAAAATCGCAGGAGCAATCAAATAGCACCAAAAGAAAGCTTTATTAGTGACAAGAAAAGGAGCCAAAATTCATTTAGGTGGTAGGTTGTATGAGCGAGCAATAAACCGTGAAAGCTGCAGTGGTCTGAATGGAGAAAAAGGCTCTGGTCCTTAAGGGGCGAAAAGACTGTGGTCCTTAAGTGGTTAAAGAGTGGACAGCACAATACATCTGTTAAGTAGAGCAAGTAAATATCTTCTTGCTTATGTGTTTGTTTGTTTTTATTAATGCATTGTATGGCTAACAGTTCTTTAACAGAAAAGCATAAGAAGTCCCATTTGCAGTTTGCCACAAGCCATGTGGGGGAAAACAGCAAACATGTGGAAGAAGGTGCTCTGGTCGGATAAGACCAAAATGGAACTTTTGGGCCAAAATTCCAAACGCTATGTGTGGTGGAAAACGAACACTGCACATCACTCTGAACACACCATTTCCACTGTCAAATATGGTGGTGGCAGCATCATGCTCTGGGGGTGCTTCTCTTCAGTAGGGACAGGGAAGCTGGTCAGAGTTGATGGGAAGATGGATGGAGCCAAATACAGGGCAATCTTGGAAGAAAACCTCTTGGAGTCTGAAAAAGACTTGAGACTGGGGCGGAGGTTCACCTTCCAGCAGGACAACGACCCTAAACACAAAGCCAGGGCAACAATGGAATGGTTTAAAACAAAACATATCCATATGTTAGAATGGCCCAGTTAAAGTCCAGATCTAAATCCAATCGAGAATCTCTGGCAAGATCTGAAAACTGCTGTTCACAAACGCTGTCCATCTAATCTGACTGAGCTGGAGCTGTTTTGCAAAGAAAAATGGGCAAGGATTTCAGTCTCTAGATTTGCAAAGCTGGTAGAGATATACCCTAAAAGACTGGCAGCTGTAATTGCAGCAAAAGGTGGTTCTAAAAAGTATTGACTCAGGGGGCTGAATAATTACGCACACCCCACTTTGCAGTTATTTATTTGTAAAAAAAATGTTTGGAATCATGTATGATTTTCGTTCCACTTCTCACGTGTACACCGCTTTGTATTGGTCTTTCACATGGAATTCCAATAACATTGATTCATGTTTGTGGCAGTAAGGGCCCATTTCCACTATCGCGAATGTGCATGCGTTTCTCGATTGCAAATTCGCATAGCAATACAAGTGAATGGGACTGTTTCCACTTGTCAGGATTCCTTTGCATTTTTCTGTGCAGAAAAAATTTGCATGGCAGAGCCATCAGAATTCGCATACCGCTATGCAAATCGCATACAATGTATTTAATAGGAAATTCGCATGAGGTTTAGGTATGTGAATTTTCATGCGAATTCACATAGAAACAATGGAAAAGCACACCAGCATTGCCATGGTTAAATTCGCATACACCGTCATCCATGCGAATTTGCATGCGAAATTCGCATCTGCATGCAAATTTTTACCGCGGCGATTCGCACCGCACAAGTGGAAATGCAGCCTAATATGCCAAAATGTGGAAAATTTCAAGGGGACCCGAATACTTTTGCAAACCACTGTAAGACACACCCAGGTTTAGAGAGCAAAAACCAGGGGAAAAAGATATTCATACTAAACCTGGTGTGAGCATGTTCCAGGAGTACATGTTCTCCCCCAAATGGTGTCCTCAGGTGTGGGTGCTTTTGTGTCCCCATGTCTTCTCATGTATCCTCCTGTATACCCCATGTGTCCTTCTGTATTCCTCATGTGCTCCTATGTCCCCTTCTGTCCGTTTCCATGTTTCCTCTCCCTCCCCCTTTTGTCTCCTGGCCCCTGGGTGTAGTGGCAACTTACCTCTTCCATGCTCCTGCGGCGACTGCAGACCTCCGCGCTCCCCCGTCTCTCCTGACCCCCGTGTGTTTGTGTAAAGCGGCAGCTTACCTTCCATGAGCCCGCAATGAAAGCAGACACCTGTTCTGCTCCAATTCTCCCTCTAGTGTCTAGCTTGAACTGATTGGGCTTGATTCACAAAGCGGTGCTAACCCAGTTAGAGACTTTAGGTGTAATAACCATTGCACCACGCTGGTGAAAAGCCAGTTTAGGCGTGATAAGTTTAGGCAAGTTTAGATCGCACGTAAAGCAGCGCCATTAAACTCTATGCGAAGTGCACCAGATTTTGTTAGCGCAAAACTTTTGATCAGTTGTTCACTGCGGTGCTAACCCAGTTGGTGCTAAACTTATCACGCCTAAACTGAGTTTAGGTGTGATAAAGGGCTTTTCACCAGCGTGCTAACTGTTAGCGCCGCTTTGTGAATCAAGCCCAATGTGAGAAACACCTGAACTACCTGCTTGTTCAAGGTCTATGGCTAAAAGTATTAGAGGCAGAGAATTGGCAGGACTGCCAGGCAACTGGTATTGCTGAAAAGGAAATAAAAAAACATGGTATCATATCCCTCTTTCTTCAATTGCACTTTAAGGGAGGGGGAACACAAGTCAAATGGGAAAATGCAATAATTGGGATGCAGTTTTAACTATTACAATAAAATATACTATTTAACCATGCCCACTTTAAGACCATACTCACTTCTACAACCACACTTTCTACATAAATTAAATTTCAAAATCAAATATCAACATACCGTAAATTGTGAAAGAAACCATAATCGAATATTTTTGATAAATGGGTGAAATAGCCAAATACAATTAGTGGGGGTTTTTTTTCTCTACAGTAGCACTTTATTTGTAAATTGGAATTGGTAAAAACTGAGAAATAATGCACTTTTTAAATAGTTTTCCTCATTTTTCCATTAAAATAGTTTCAAGGGGAAAATGCCACCCAATGATAATAGTTTGTCTTGAAAAAAATATATATAATTCAGAAGTCATAAGTAGGGATAAAGTTGTTGCTGATTAACCTTTTGCCGACTGCGTCACGCCGATGGGCGTGGCCGCGGCAGCAGCCCCAGGACCGCCTAACGCCAATTGGCGTAAAGTCCTAGGGCTCTGTCTTGCAGGAGATTGTGCGTACGCTGCGCGCGCATCTCCTGCTTGGGGGTCGGAGCTCCGCCCCGCCTTTGGTCTCCAAGCGGCTATTGCCGCTCGGGAGACTGTTAGACGGCGTGATCACCGTCTATTTACATGGTGCAGCGCTGCGATCAGCAGCAGCGCTGCACTGGGAACAGCCGTGTGACACGGCTGTCCCACTTGGGGACAAGAGAGCGATCGGCTCTCATAGGGTGAAGCCTATGAGAGCTGATCACTATGATTGGCTGGCTGGGGGGAGGGAGGGAGCGAGGGAGTAAAGGAAATTAAAGAAACAAAAGAAACAGGCTTTTTTTTGAAAAACGACTAACAAAAATATTTGTCACTAAAAAAATAAACATGGGCGGAGCGATCAGACCCCACCAACAGAGAGCTCTGTTGGTGGAGAGAAAAAGGGGGGGGGGGGGGGGGAAATCACTTGTGTGCTATGTTGTACGGCCCTGCAGCTTGGCCTTAAAGCTGCAGTAGCCAATTTGACTAAAAATGGCCTGGTCACTAGGGGGGGTTAGCACTGCAGTCCTCAAGAGGTTAAATAGTGACATAGCTAAAACATCAAAACTTCTCTGGTCCATAAGGGGGAAAATAGGTATCAATGAAAACTGGTTAAAGTGGACCCAAACCAAACTTTAATTAAAATTATGAAAGGAAGGGAGGGGTTCCTCCAATAAGTGTAAAATATTTTATATTTGTCATCATGCAGCTGAAAAAAGGCTGCCATTCATTATAATTTAGAAAATAGATTTTATTTCTAGTATTTTTAATTTGGGTCCACTTTAACCAGTTCACCCCCAAGGGTTTTTACCCTAACGGACCAGAGCAAATTTCACCTGTCAGTGCTCCTCCCTCTTATTCCCTAATAACTTTATTACTACTTATCACAAGAAAATGATCTATACATCATTTTTTTCGCCACCATATAGGCTTTCTGTGGGTAGTACATTTTGCTAAGATTTTATTTTTATTTTAAATGCGTTTTAATGGGAAAAAAAACAAAATAATGGAAAAAAATCATTTCTCAGTTTTCAGCCATTATAGTTTTAAAATTAAACGTTCTCCTGTGGATAAAACCAACACATTTTATTTGCCCAGTTGTCCCGATTATTAACCACTTGCTGACCGCGCACTCATAACGCGCGTCGGCAAAGTGGCAGCTGCAGGACCAGCGACGCAGTTCTGCGTCGCCGGCTGCAGGCTAATTAATCAGGAAACAGCCGCTCGCCCGAGCGGCTGCTTCCTGTCAATTCACAGCGGGGGGCTCCATGAATAGCCTGCGGGCCGTCGATCGTGGCTCGCAGGCTAAATGTAAACACAAGCGGAAATAATCCGCTTTGTTTACATTCGTACAACGCTGCTAACAGTAGCAGCGTTGTACCAGATCAGCGATCCCCGGCCAATCAGCGGCCGGGGATCACTGTCACATGACAGGCAGGAGCCTGATAGAGGCTGCACAGGACAGATCCGTTCCTGTGCAGCCTCTGATCTCCGAGGGGAAGGGAGGTAGGAGAGGGAGGGGGTGAATGTCGCCGCGGAGGGGGGTTTTGAGGTGCTCCCCCCCCCCCCGCAAACCTCAGCCAGCAGGAGCGATCAGACCCCCCCCCTACACATCATCCCCATAGGGGGGGGAAAAAAGGGGGGCGATCTGGTCGCTCTGCCTGCTACCTGATCTGTGCTGGGGGCTGCAGAGCCCACCCAGCACAGATCACAGAATACAGCGCTGGTCCTTAAGGGGGGGTAAAGCGTGGGTCCTCAAGTGGTTAAACTGTTTAAATGATGTCCCTATCACAATGTATGGCGACAATATATTATTTTGAAATATAGGTGTTATTTTTCTGTTTTTTTTGGTTTTGTTTTTATTCCGGTCCATAATTACAAGCCCCTGTGTAGTAAAGTAAAATTAATTTTCCCTGATAAAATATAGATTAAAAAAGCTGAGTCCCTAAGGCAACTATCTATCTATTTATTTATTTATTTTAAGCTGATTTTTTTTTTTACAAGTGTTTTTTTTTGGGGGGGGGGGGGGGGGGGAGGGGTTGCAAAAACAATCTATCACCCTGGACTGACTTCAAAAGTATTAGTGAGGAAGAGATCTCAGACATCCTCCGTCGCCTCCGCCAGACAACCTGCGACCTGGACCAACTAAACATATGCTGAAATGCCCTGACCTGCTTGGTCCAGCATTTCACAAAATAGTAAATTGCTCTCTGCAAGCAGGAAGGTTTCCTACCTCTTTAAAAGAAGGAATAATCAAGCCCCTTCTTAAAAAACCTTCCATGGATCCAGATGCAATGAGCAGCTACAGATCTGTCTCCAACCTCCTCTTCTTAGGTAAAGTTATTGAAAAGGCTGTGTTACTGCTACTTGAAACCAGGCTGTCAGTAAACAACATCCTGGACCCTCTAGTCTGGCTTTAAGAAACACCACAGCTGTGAAACAGCCCTCATGCAAGTCTGCAACGATCTGCTCATGGCAAGGGACAGAGGGGACTGTTACATCCTAATCCTGTTGGATCTCTCAGTGGCTTTTGATACAGTTGACCATGAAATCCTTCTTAACAGACTGCAGGAGTACTGTGGCATCAGTGGATCAGTCCTCCAGTGGTTCAGATCATTCCTGACTGACAGAACACAGAGAGTATCCCTAGGACCTATAATGCCCAAACCTGCACCTCTACAATTAGGAGTGACACAAGGATCAATCCTATCCCCTCTGCTGTTTGCAATCTACATGTTGCCACTCGGTACACTTATCCAACGACATGGCCTGACGTACCACTGCTACGCCGATGACACACAGCTATACCTGTCCTTCAATCCTGGTGGAACAGAACCTACCAAAAATAAACTCTTGCTTAGCTGAGCTACAGGCATGGATGAATGATAACTGGTTGAAACTGAATGCTGACAAAACTGAGGTCCTCTTTGTCCAAAGCCAGTGCTCGCCATCAAAACAGCTCTATCCTAAAGCAACACCAATCAGGATTGGGCATTCAGACATAAACAGCTCCAACCTTGTGCGCAGCCTTGGCATACTAATCAATGGGGATTTGAGTTTCAGAAACCAAATTTCATCTGTAGTTAAATCTTCCTACTTTCATCTGAAGAACATTGCAAAGATTAAACATCTGATTCCCCCAGAGGATCTTCCAACCCTAGTTCACGCCTTCCATCACATCACGGCTGGATTACTGCAATGCCCTTTATGCTGGCCTCCCCAAAAAGGACCTGCGTCGCCTGCAATTAGTGCAGAATGCTGCTGCCAGATTGCTAACAAACCAGCCTCGCCACTGTCACATTACACCGATCCTTTGCTCACTGCACTGGCTACCAGTAGAATGGAGAATACTCTTCAAGATTGGACTGCTGACATTCAAATCCCTGCACAATCTGGGCCCTGGATACATGAAGGACTTGCTGAAGCTGCAACACATCTCTCACAACCTCAGATCAGCAAGTTCTATAAACTTGGTCACTCCCAGAGTGCACCTCAAAAAATCTGGAGATAGAGCCTTCTGTCATGCTGCCCCTACTCTTCGGAACTCCCTGCCACACCCAGTAAAGACAGCACCATCCCTGGAGCTATTCAAATCCAGACTAAAAAGCCACCTCTTTAGCCTGGCATTTCCGGACTTATAAAATTCTTCTTCTGTACCACGATGGTCTGAGCCATGCTTATGCGCTTTGAGTCCTATGGGAGAAAAGCGCTCTACAAATGTTATTTGTTGTTGTTGTTGTATGTACCTGTATGTGTAATATACTTTTTGGCCACAAGATGGCACTAGTGAACACTCTCCTGTTATAGGAAGTGATTCCTTTTTTTTTTTTTTACATTTTGTTACTGTGGCAGTTTCCTGTTTTTGTGAATGGACATCCATTCACTCCAGGCATTGCGATTGGGTAGAGGACCGCTCGGTCGTTTTACCCAATCACTTAACACGGGATCCCGACGGCTGCGGTAGCGGCGGGCACACGTGCAGAGCGGCAGCGGGAACATGCGACGTATTAAAACATCATGTTGCCGTTAACAGACTAAAGCATGACGTTTTAATACTTGCTATTGTTATTAATTGGTTAAGCTAGATAAAAATGCAGTGCTCAACATGCAGTAATCAGGAAACAATTTGTGCAGGATGTATAGGTCTCAATGGTTGAGAGGGATATGGAGGCTGCCATATTAATTTCCTTTAAACCAATACCAGTTGCCTGGCATCTTGCTGATCTCTTTGGCTGCAGTAGTATATGGCAGGGCTCCCCAATCCTGTCCTCAAGTACCACCAACAGTGCATGTATTGTGGAAATCCACAGAGGTAGTTAAAGTGGACATGAACTCTTACACAGGACAAAAGGAAAACAGAGACATGAACCCTGTATGTATTTAGTGTTTAGTCTGTCTAATTCCCCCTCATTAGTGTCCAATCACAAATTGTAATCTGATACCCCCCCTCTCGTGTCACATGACTGCCATAGGCAGAGATGGCAGATAAAACCATTTGAATGCACTGGATGTTAACAATGTCTGCTTCCATGAATCAGGAAGTAGAAACCATGCAGATTTATTGCAGGACTTACTTGTATCAGCTGTAACAAATATTTTTTTTGTTTAAGGCTGGTTTCACAGTGGGACGTTGCATTTTAGGGGACATTATGGTCGCATAACGTGCCCCTAACGCAACGCCTGGTGGTGTTGGAGCAGGACACTACCAAGAGCCGCGTTACAAGCAGCTCTTGGTGCGCCTGCTCTGTCGGAGGCACTGCGGAGACCACGTGAGCGGAGCTCTCCGCATCACGTGGTCCCGCCAGCCAATCCGCGGCCGCTCCAGGATGTATCACTGCAAGTGCAGTGAATAATAAGTAGCCATCTGCCTGGCTATGTAGCGGCCTCTCCCCACCTCCTCTCCGCCCATAAAATGAAAAAAAAAAACAACCCCTACTGAGCATGTGCAAACCGTCTAACGCGGCTTAGCCGCGTGTAAAGTACTGCATGCGGTACATTATGTAGACGTGCTGCGTTACAACGTAACGCAACGTGGGCACTGTGAACAGCCCATTGATTTTTCATTGCTGTGCATTGGGGTGCATTACAGGCTGTTCTAACGTGCGCCTGTAACGTCCCACTGTGAAACCAGCCTAAAGGTTACTATGCTGTTGCTCATCTTTTAAAGCAGAGAGGCCTTTTGCGTTTCACTTTAATCCGCTCTACCGAGACACTAATTACCTCACCTGTGAATGTTTGTGGTATGCTGCAAAACATGTACTGTTGGTGGGCATTGAGGACAGGGTTGGGAAGCTCTGATATATGGATCACACACCTGAAAAATCATGGAGCTAATCCAGTCAGACTTCAGTAAGAATCTAACCTGCATGCTTTTTCAGGGTCTATGGCTAAAAGTATTAAAGGGAAGGTTCAGGAAAAATTAAAAATCCATACCCACTTACCTGGGGCTTTCTCCAGCCCGTGGCAGGCAGGAGGTGCCCTCGGCGCCGCTCCGCGGGCTCCCGGTGGGCGACCCGACCTGGCCAGGCCGGGCCTCTTCTGCGCTCCATTATGCGTTTCACGCCGGCGCGCTGACGTCATCGGACGTCCTCCAGGCTGTACTGCGCAGGATCAGAACTACTGAGCCTGCGCAGTACAGCCCGGAGGACGTCCGATGACGTCAGCTCGCCGGCGTGAAACGCATAATGGAGCGCAGAAGAGGCCCGACCTGGCCGCCGGCCTGGCTAGATTGGGTCGGCCACCGGGAACCTGCGGAGCGGTGCCGAGGGCACCTCCTGCCTGCCACGGGCTGGAGGAAGCCCCAGTTAAGTGTATATGGATTTTAAATTCTTTTGTATTGTCCCTGAACCTTCCCTTAAGGTGCATACACACATGCGACTATAGTCGTTTGAAACGATCGTTCCCCGATCATTTCAAACGACGATCGTTTAAAAAAAAAAAAAAAAGCAGCCAACGACCATTAAGTCTAATGACGGACGAGCTAGATCGTTACAAACGAACGATCTAGCTTGACGGATTTCTTCCAACGACGATCGTTTGCAAAAGTAGTACATTGTTGGAAAACGGTCGTTCGTACTAGGCTTGACATGTGCATTTCGCTATTTCTCCATGGAACATTTTTTATTTTTATGCGCAAGTGCAAGTTGCTTTACGTGATGTAACGTTTGTTCTAACGATCAGATCGTTACACACCTTTAAAAGCTAACTTTACTTAGGTCGTTCTTTCATCAATTAAAATTTCGTTTGTCGTTCACAACGAACGATCGTTATCGTATGTGTGTACATAGCTTAACCACTTGCCGACCGCGCACTCATACCGCACGTCGGCAAAGTGGCAGCTGCAGGACCAGCGACGCAGATGTGCGTCGCCGGCTGCAGGCTAATTAATCAGGAAGCAGCCGCTCGCGCGAGCGGCTGCTTCCTGTCAATTCACGGCGGGGGGCTCCGTGAATAGCCGGCGGGCCGCCGATCGCGGCTCGCAGGCTAAATGTAAACACAAGCGGAAATAATCCACTTTGTTTACATTTGTACAACGCTGCTAACAGTAGCAGTGTTGTACTGGATCAGCGATCCCTGGCCAATCAGCGGCCGGGGATCGCTGTCACATGACAGGCAGGAGCCTGTTAGAGGCTGCACAGGACAGATCCGTTCCTGTGCAGCCTCGGATCTCTGGGGAAGGGAGGGAGGAGAGGGAGAGGGAGAGGGGGAATCCTGTGGTGGAGGGGGCTTTGAGGTGCCCCCCCGCCAGCCACACGATTTTGATCTGTGCTGGGGGCTGTAGAGCCCACCCAGCACAGATCAGCAAATACAGTGCTGGTCCTTAAGGGGGGGGGGGGGGGGGTAAAGGCTGGGTCATCAAGTGGTTAAGAGGCAGAGTATCAGCAGGATAGCCAAGCAAGCACCCCATTATAAGGAGATAAATATGTTAGCCTCCATATCCCTCTCAGTAGACGTGTCCTTTAAAGTGCCATTGTTGACCACATTTTGAGAATTGAGTTTTTCCTGAGCGATCCCTCCTTCCTGCAATACTTTGAGGCCTGTTTATAGACTTGTAAATACCATTGGCCAGAGAAGCGTTTAAACAAAAACAAAAACGAATAGTACTTTTCAGGTAATACATTTATAAAAGTGATGAATAGCTGAAAAGATAATGGCATTGATTAAAATAATGGCCATTCCATATGCAATAGAAGCGCTTCCAGGTATGTTGGAGGTTATTCCAGAGGGGTTTAAACCAATCCTTAATGCAGTCAAATTTACTTGGCAATTATGGCGTAGAGCATCTAAACAATATAAATTGTCTCGTTTTCCATCTCGACTAGTTTATCTGAAGGGGAATCCATCCCTCCCAAGAAATTCCCTGACTAAATTTGAGGGTCACTTATCACAGAACCCTATAAGTTAAGTGATTCATATGATCACTCCTGCTCCAGAATGCTGACTTTTTCTCAAATTCAGGATAAACATCCGATACCACATCAAAAATGTTATGAGTTTCTCCAAATTCGCTCATACGTTACTAGAAATCTTGGGTCAGCTTCCCTCTCTCCTAGATCGAATTGTGAAAATACATTACTGGATTATGACAGAGAACCAAGATTGATTTTCAGCCTATATTCTCTCCTTTATATATCAGGAGCTCACTCCTTTCATAAACATAATTATATGCTTTTCTGGGAATCAAGGTTAGGATCTGATCAAGATCTAGCAGATCGGGAAGATATATGGCTTAATGCTCGCAAGACATCCATATGTGCTCAAACGAAAGAAAATATTTATAAAATACTATTTCAGTGGTATTTGACACCAGATAGACTTAGCAAGATCTATAATGGTACCTCCAATTTTTGCTGGAGATTATGGCCTCAATCCACTAAGCTTTATCAAACGTTTGATAATTTACCTCATGGGTAAAATCTAATTTTGAATTCACTAAGGTGCTATAGATTTACTGAACGTTTTATCAATAAAACATTCAATATATAACACCTTAGTGAATTCAAAATTAGATTTTACCCATGAGGTAAATTGTTAAACGTTTGATAAAGTTTAGTGAATTGAGGCCAATGTGGGATGATAGGTACTATTGATCATATCTTTTGGTACTGTCCAAAAGTTTGTATTCTATGGAAATCAATTCAATCCTTAATTTATAAGACTATACAGAAACATCCCACTAGATCCGTGGATATATTTATTGGGAAAACCAGCTTCAGGTTTAACCACTTGAGGACCCACCCTTTACCCCCCCTTAAGGACCAGCGCTGTGTTGAGTGATCTGTGCTGGGAGGGCTCTGCAGCCCCCAGCACAGATCATGTAGCAGGCAGAGAGATCAGATCACCCCCCTTTTTTCCCCACTAGGGGGATGATGTGCTGGGGGGGTCCGATCTCTCCTTCCTGCATGTGGCTGGCGGGGGGGCACCTCAAAGCCCCCCTCCGCGGCGAAATTCCCCCCCCCCCCCCCCCCGGAGATCAGGGCTGCACAGGACGCTATCCGTCCTGTGCAGCCAGTGACAGGACGTCCCCTGTCACATGGCGGCGATCCCCGGCCGCTGATTGGCCGGGGATCGCCGATCTGCCTTACGGCGCTGCTGCGCAGCAGCGCCGTACAATGTAAACAAAGCGGATTATTTCCGCTTGCGTTTACATTTAGCCTGCGAGCCGCCATCGGCGGCCCGCAGGCTATTCACGGAGCCCCCCGCCGTGAATTGACAGGAAGCAGCCGCTCGCCCGAGCAGCTGCTTCCTGATTAATCAGCCTGCAGCTGGCGACGCAATACTGCGTCGCTGGTCCTGCAGCTGCCACTTTGCCGACGCGCGGTATGAGTGCGCGGTCGGCAAGTGGTTAAAGTCGCACACCCAACATATGCTTAACCATCTCCTCACTGCAACTAGATTAACTATAGCAGCATTCTGGAAAATGAATTCATGCCCTAGAGTAGAGGATGTGATAAATAGAATTAAAAATATAAGATCTATGGAATATTTGACCTCTTTAGTTCAAGAAAAAGAACAATTTAAAAAAAGTCTGGGATCTGAATGTAGATGGAAGGGGGGAGAATTGAATTAGACGGTTACCACACCTTTAACCTCCTGAGCGGTATGGACGAGCTCAGCTCGTCCATCACCGCCGGAGGCTACCGCTCAGGCCCTGCTGGGCCGATTTGCTTCAAATAAAAAGCAGCACACGCAGCCGGCACTTTGCCAGCCGCGTGTGCTGCCTGATCGCCGCCGCTCTGCGGCGATCCGCCGCGAGCAGCGGCGAAAGAGGGTCCCCCCAGCCGCCCGAGCCCTGCGCAGCCGGACCAATCAGTTCCGGCCAGCGCTAAGGGCTGGATCGGAGGCGGCTGACGTCCATGACGTCACTCCACTCGTCGCCATGGCGACGAGGAAAGCCAAACAAGGAAGGCTGCTCATAGCGGCCTTCCTTGTTTGTTCTGGGCGCCGGAGGCGATCGGAAGAACGCCTCCGGAGCGCCCTCTAGTGGGCTTTCATGCAGCCAACTTTCAGTTGGCTGCATGAAATAGTTTTTTTTTTATTGAAAAAAAACCCTCCCGCAGCCTCCCTGGCGATCTCAATAGAACGCCGGGGAGGTTAAGGGATATATATTATGTCTTGGCTCTATGAGAGAATGTGTGGATGTCTTCATTTTCTTCTTTTTTTTTAGACCCATCTGATGCTTTAGGTCTCTTTTTCTGCAGCATTTTATGTGATGGACATTTTACTAAGAAGAGAAGCGTACTTGCATATGCTCTTATACAATGCCCTATTTTCTTACCAAATTGATGTAATAACCACACAGACATAGATGTTTATAGTTGCTTTTATTGTGTTCCTCTTTTGAGCAATAATGTCTGTGTTGAATTGGAGATACAGTGGCTTGCAAAAGTATTCGGCCCCCTTGAAGTTTTCCACATTTTGTCACATTACTGCCACAAACATGAATCAATTTTATTAGAATTCCATGTGAAAGACCAATACAAAGTGGTGTACACGTGAGAAGTGGAACAAAAATCATACATTATTCCAAACATTTTTTTTACAAATAAATAACTGCAAAGTGGGGTGTGCGTAATTATTCAGCCCCCTGAGTCAATACTTTGTAGAACCACCTGTTGCTGCAATTACAGCTGCCAGTCTTTTAGGATATGTCTCTACCAGCTTTGCACATCTAGAGACTGAAATCCTTGCCCATTCTTCTTTGCAAAACAGCTCCAGCTCAGTCGGATTAGATGGACAGCGTTTGTGAACAGCAGTTTTCAGATCTTGCCAGAGATTCTCGATTGGATTTAGATCTGGACTTTGACTGGGCCATTCTAACATATGGATATGTTTTGTTTTAAACCATTCTATTGTTGCCCTGGCTTTATCTTTAGGATTGTTGTCCTTCTGGAAGGTGAACCTCCGCCCCAGTCTCAAGTCTTTTGCAGACTCAGAGGTTTTCTTCCAAGATAGCCCTGTATTTGGCTCCATCCATCTTCCCATCAACTTTAACCAGCTTCCCTGTCCCTGCTGAAGAGAAGCACCCCCAGAGCATGATGCTGCCACCACCATATTTGACAGTGGGGATGGTGTGTTCAGAGTGATGTGCAGTGTTAGTTTTCCTCACACACAAAGCGTTTTGCATTATGGCCAAAAAGTTCCATTTTGGTCTCATCTGACCAGAGCACCTTCTTCCACATGTTTGCCGAGTCCCCCACATGGCGGCTTGTGGCAAACTGCAAACGAGACTTCTTATGCTTTTCTGTTAACAATGGCTTTCTTCTTGTCACTCTTCCATCAGAGCCAACTTTGGGAAGTGCACGACTAATAGTTGTCCTATGGACAGATTCCCCCCACCTGAGTTGTAGATCTCTGCAGCTCGTCCAGAGTCACCATGGGCCTCTTGACTGCATTTCTGATCAGCGCTCTCCTTGTTCGGCATGTGAGTTTAGGTGGACGGCCTTGTCTTGGTAAGTTTACAGTTGTGCCATACTCCTTCCACTTCTGAATGATCGCTTGAACAGTGTTCCGTGGGATGTTCAAGGCTTTGGCAATCTTTTTGTAGCCTAAGCCTGCTTTAAATTTCTCAATAACTTTATCCCTGACCTGTCTGGTGCGTTCTTTGGACTTCATGGTGTTGTTGCTCCCAAGATTCTCTTAGACAACCTCTGAGGACATCAAAGAGCAGCTGTATTTGTACTGACATTAGATTACACACAGGCACACTATTTAGTCATTAGCACTCATCAGGCAATGTCTATGGGCAACTGACTGCACTCAGACCAAAGGGGGCTGAATAATTACGCACACCCCACTTTGCAGTTATTGATTTGTAAAAAATGTTTGGAATCATGTATGATTTTCGTTCCACTTTTCACATGTACATCACGTTGTATTAGTCTTTCATGTGGAATTCCAATAAAATCGATTCATGTTTTTTGGCAGTAATGTGACCAAATGTGGAAAACTTCAAGGGGGCCGAATACTTTTGCAAGCCACTGTATGTACTGCATTGTTCATGACATTCTCTTGCAGTTAAAGTTATATAAAAAAATAATAATAATGGCCAGGGGTACAATGAATAGTCCCAAGGGTAAAGAGGCACCTAAGATATGATAAAACAGTTAAAAACAAAAAAGTAGGTGGCTTACCTCTTAAGCTGACGCAATCAAGTTGAAAAGGATTATTTTAATGCGTTTTTAACTCACATTTTATCATATCCTGGGTGCCTCTACCCTTGTTGTGCTAGCTTACCTCCCCTGCTGCCCCGGAGTGGGAGGAAGTGACTGTCTACAGTGGCTTTGCTGCTGGCATTTCCAAGTTTTGTTTTTTTTACCAAGAGTGCAAACACCTTGCATCCAGCCATCCCTGGATATCCCCGATTAGAGGTGGGCTTGTGTTCTCCACCTTCATGTGGTTGGTTGCCCCTCATGCAACCTACCCTTGTGCAGTATAATCTTATCATATAATAAGAAGTGGCTATTGCGCTACTCACTAACCAATTATGTCTCAACAATTTTAACTTATTTCAGCACAATGGATCGCTATACACCATGGGGGGTATCTCCTCCCTATCAACATTAAACAACCTGCACAATGTACAGAGGCACAGCGCTCAACATCAAATTCAACAGTAACACCCCTTAAAAAGTCCAGCACCTATCCATACGTTCAGTATATATCAGATATCAAATGTCGCCAAACTTTGCATTCCCTGCAGTTTGTACAGTAATAGTAGTTCACAAAAGTCCACTCGACTCCAAAACCTGCTTAGCTTCCTCCACACACATAAGTTGCCAAAACACTCTTACCAACAGGAATGGCTGATTGACAGATTAGCAGCAAGGTTTTTTTGATGATAGGACGTAATGCTCCTCTCCTTCAATATCCACTCCTCCTATATGTCACTCAGAGACAGGGAAACAATAACATAGCGTGATCCTGTTTGTACTCCCCATGCAATCACCACCAGTGCTCAGTGTATCAAACACCCCATATTGCCACACCTCAGTGGTAAATGGATCCAATGCTGACCAGCTTTTATCGCTTGTTTGGGCTCCCAGGCTCCAGATCACTGTTGCACCTTTAAAAACTCAGAAAACAGGCCACCATAGCGTAATTCCATTTAATGTATAAAAGAGTAAATGGTAGTGCACTCACATGTAGTTAAAATCAATGCGCATATTCATAAAAGTAAGACGTCCTCACTGCCGCCGTTCACATCCAGCGTCTCCGCACACCGCACCTGAGGCCCCGCCCTACCGGTTTCGTCATCAATGACTTATGAGGTGCCTCTGTACATTGTGCAGGTTGTTTAGTATAATCTTATCACCTCCATATTTTTTTCCTCCTACAAACTAATTAACATATTGCACTACTGGGTTTCAGTTGTCTGTGTCTTCTTTTCAAGGTGTACATCACCCTACTCCTTTGTGCCAGTCCCAAGTATACAACAGTTACTCCATTTCAGCAAAAGTGGTGGCCTTTTTAGATAGTCAACTCTTTATAAATATGCCATTATGACTAGGTGACCTTAGCCTATCCTGCATCTCAGGTGCTATGACTTCACTGGATGTATATTTGTTTCTGGTGTGCAGTGTGATGCAAGGAAAGTGACATTTACAAGAAGAAACAGCGGGCTGGATTTACAGTGCACGCGGACCTGCCCCAGGGTGTACTGACCTTGGAAGGAGGTCTCTGGATCCTAAAGAGTCTTTTCCCAGTTCTCCTACCAGAGGGGATTCATCGCTGGCTCCCCCAGAGAAAAGGCCACCCATATTTACCCTAGTCTGTCAGGCGCAGTATCATCTTCCCACTCGGGCGTAAATACCCGAGCCCGATCGGGTCCACTCTACTGCCGAGGTGTGAGCCGTTTGCACAGTAGTGTGGGCCCAATCGGGTGGGCTAGTGGGAAGATGATGCCGAGTCTGTGCTGACAGGGGAGCATAAATATTATGGTGTATGTTTCTCCTGGGGAGCCAGCACTGGATCGGGGCTATAGAGAAGGACAGGAAGTGCCTCATTAGTATACAGAGGCTTCCCCTCCCGGGATAAGTATCTGATTATTTTTTTTCTTTAATAAAAGACGGGTGTCCTTTAAACTGAGGTTAATTTTTTTTTTTTTTTTTTTAAATCCTGCTTCATAGGATTTTTTTTTATATGTTTAATGCTCCCTTCATGTCCCATTTGATAAGTAGGTTCAGAAGCAACAGTGCAAATTCTCCATGGATTTCATAGGTCACCCTCTAAAAACTGCCTTGGCAACAAGAACACATACAAATAAGGTAACAGGTAAGTGGAACACAACAGAAAAATAGTGTATTATAGCAACCTAAATATCTAAACACCTCGTTTCCTCTCTAATAAAGGAAAGAAGTAGACTTTAGTACAGGGAAAAATAAACTCAGCTGCAGCATTGTTTAATGTTTCAAGGTAAAAGACATCTTTTACAGCATAATTGTAGCAATAAGTTACAGTGCATTGCTAGTCCACAATACAGTCCTTTTCAGTAAGTGTACAAAGTAAGTCCCCATTTTATCTTATAAAGTCTGGAAGATCAATATAAATACTGCTCCAGAAAAAAAAAAAAAGTGTTTACATCCCGGGCTCCAATGTTATTAGAATGTTCTCTTCTATAATCTTCAGTAAAAATCTTTTTGTCTTTAATGTTGCAGTGTTTCAAGCTTTCGTAGCTTCAGTGGTGCGTTGGATGAGAACACAGCTTGTTTCTGATGGGATTCCTCTGTCTCTGGGGAATTAAACATTACCCGTCCTCTGTGGTTAAAGATATAAAACGATGGATGGTTCCTTAACGTGTCAAATGTCCTAAGAAGAGGGGAGGGACAAAAAAAAGTGTTATACTTCACAACTGTATAGAGAACATTTTCTATAACTTTATTGCTAAACTTGCCTATACTTTTTAATGGATCCATTGCTTTTTCTATCTGATGTTTTTAACCTCCTGAGCGTTACACACGCCGGTTTGCAGCCGACAGTCTCCCAGTATAATTTTAAGTGATCGCATAGCTTCAGCTAGCACTAGGCTAGCTAGTAGTGGTGGGGTCCGGCGTCCCCTGATTACTTTTGATCCCCCCCCAATCGCCGCTAAATACATTACCCAGCCTGGATCCAGCGATCGGCGCAGTCTCCCCGGACAGCTCCGCTCTTCTCTATGGGGAAGATCGATCATGACGTCAGCGACGTAATGCGCAGACTCGATCCTCCCCATAGAGAGGACCAGAGATGTGCAGGGAGGCTGCGCCGATCGCTGGATCGAGGCTGGGTAATGCATTTAGCGGCGATTGGGGGGATCAAAAGTAATCGGTGTATACCAGCCACCACTGCTAGCTAGCCTAGTGCTAGCTGAAGCTATTACAGCTATGCGATCACTTAAAATTATACTGGGGGACTCCTGGGGACAGCCGGCTGTATGCCCGACACAGTGTTGGGCATACCGCTAAGGAAGTTAAAGGATAACTAAAGTGAAAAGAATATGGAGGCTGCCGTATTTATTTTCTTTTTAAATACCCGTTGCCTGGCAGCCCTGCTGATCTATTTGGCTGCAGTAGTCCAGTAGCAGTAGTGTCTGAACACCAGAAACAAGCCTGCAGATAACCTTGTCAGAACTGACAAGAATGTTAAGGTGGCCATACACTTATAGATTTGCAGCAGATTCGACCATCAGATAGATTTCTGGCAGATGCCTGTCAAAACCAATCTGACATGAATCTGATGTGCGCCACACACTGGGAACAGATTTCCAATAGATTTCAGAATTAAATCGATCTAAATGCATTATTGGACCATTAGATCCAATGCAACTCTATGGGCCATCGATACGCTGGCAGCAGCCTATCGACCTAGATTTTCCATCCTGTCAGATAGATCAAATTGATCAAAATCGGCCGCAAATCGATCGAATGGGGGATTTGATAGAATAGATTTCTGATCGATAGATTCTGTAGAATCGATCGATGGCTGAAATCAACCGGTGTATGGGCCCCCTTTAGAAACATCTGATCTGCTGCATGCTTATTCAGGGTCTATGGCTAAAGGTATTACAGGCAGATGATCAGCAGAATAGTCAGGCAACTGGTATTGCTTAAAATAAACATGGCAGCCTCCATATCCCTCTCGCCGCATGTTCCCTTTAAGGCTCAACTCCTTGCAGAAAGCTTACTAAAGATAGGGGTGCCCTGCTTCCTTACCAGAAGGAAACAGAAGAGGCATAAATAGGAAACATATGCAAATACCTTACAAGCCACTGAGATCAGAGTTATGAATCGAGCTTGTTTCCAGCACTGGATGCAGAGTCCTTAGTAGTACTGCTACTAAGGACTGTCCCCCAAGTGTTCTTACTCTAGTTCCACATTGTTGCCCCGTGTAGTTGCTGGTACATTGTACGTGGGGTGCGTGTGTGACATCGTGGCGGACACTTGGATTACAGTGTGACACAGTTAATCTATCAATGCATTGGGGGGAGGGGTCCTAACATTTTGGAGACTGCGGCTGGGGGTTGCTGTCATGTATGTCCACTATTATCGCATGCCATTACCGACACATACCCGATCGAGCACATTGGCCGGAGATTTTGTAGCTTGTCCAATTGATACATGCAACCAATTTTGGCCTGAAATTGGTCGATCAGGCATGCTCTTGTCGGCACTGATCTTCAACTGATTCCATAATAATTATCAAATTAGATGGTCGATCAGCTGTAAAGTCCAGATATGTATGGCCACCTTAAGCCTGTATTAACTGCTAGCCGACCACGTCACGCCGATGGGCATGGCCGAGGCGGCAGCCCCAGGACCGCCTAACACTGATCGGCGTAAAGCCCTGGAGCTCTGTTTTGCAGGAGATCGCGCACATCTCCTGCTTGGTGGTGGGTGGGCGTAGCTCTGATCATTACTCGGGAGACAGACGGCGAAATGCCATCTAATTACCCGTACAGCACTGCGATCTACAGTGTGACACAGCTGTCCCCTGCTGAGGCACAGAGGTGATCGGCTGTCATAGGCTGAAGCCTATGACAGCTTATCACAGGGATTGGCTGGCGGGGGTAGAGGGGAGTGTACAATAGTTATGGGGTAGGTAATCACTTGTGTGCTGTGTCCTGTGGCCCTGCATCTTGGCCTTAAAGCTGCAGTGGGCAATTTAATGAAAAATGGCCTGGTCTTTAAGGGGGTTTAACACTGCGGTCCTCAAGTGGTTAAATGGCAGTAGAAATAGTCATGTAATGTCTGTGCACACTTGTCCAAAAAGGGAAAACCAGTGCTATGGTAGTTTGCAAAATGTTATACTCCAATATCAAATTTCTGGGTAGGGGAGTGTGGAGAGCTTTTCTTTGAGCTTTTCTGGGGGGCGGGGGGGGGGCGCGGAGGGAGAGGAGTGTTTGAGCTTGTATATTTGGTGCTAGGGTGATTTTTCTGGATTCAGAATCAGAACTGAGCCCTTTTATGTAACTAGAAATTTGCAGACTGTTCTATTCTGTGGATCATATTTCTCAGCTTATTATATAGCTCTAATATGCATTGTTGTACAATAATGGTGTTTTTCCAGAGTGCAATTAAACAAGTGAGGTAAGTTGGATGAGAAGTGTCCCGACTCCTAGCGGAAAATCATCAGGTAAGGTGGAAGTAGTAGGCAGGAACCTTGTTGGTATAAATATCCATATGTGTTGAGGGACTAGTTCCAAGATTACATATTAAGAGAGGAGGAGAAAGGCACTAGGTAGGAGAGGAGTGGAAAAAAGGAAGGGTGTTGGGTGTAGGAAAGTGATTTTTGCAAGTTTTAACAGATCTTTGCTATTTGATGTGGACCTTCGAACTGAAGACAAAGATTACTAAAAAGGTCTGTGTACACAAGCCCTTTATCAAAATCCAACATTAAATATAAAAACATCATACTTATTCCTTAGTTCTGACGTAGCATCCATGTCTTTAAATTCTCCGGCAATATGAACTATGCCATAGCAGGCCACTACAAATGCCAACAAAGTTTGTAGGACTATCTGCAAGTAAGTAAAAGAATAGGAAGTCAGGGCAGGTAACATGTAGTAAGCATTTTTCAAAGGGATGTGTAGTTTTTATTTTTCTTCACTATAACATCAATTAAGAAAATAACACATTTTTGATAAAATAAGTAAAACAAAAAAAACCACCACTGCATCTTAAAACCTTTAGCAATCAGCAAAGCTAAAGCGGGTCAATTTTTTAAAGGTGGTTTAACCACTTGACTGAGGGTTTTTCCCCCCTTGTGGAACCAGAGCAATTTTCACCTGTCAGCACGCTCCTCCCTTTCTTTCGCCAATAACATAATCACAGCAAAATGATCTAGATCTTGTTTTTCTCGCCACCAATTAGGTTTTCTTTTGGAGGTACAGTATGCTAAGAATTATTTTATCCTAAATGAATTTTAACATGGATTAGAATTTTTTTTTTAAATGCATTATTTCTCAGTTTTTTGGCCATTATAATGTTAAAATAAAACGTTTTACTGTGAATAAAAGCCACACATTTTATTTGCCAGTTTGTCCCGGTTATTGCAACGTTTAAAAATTTCCCTAGTACAAAGTATGGCGCCAATATTTTATTTGGAAAAAAGGAGGTGCATTTTTTCAGTTTTGCGTCCATCACTAATTACAAGCCCATAAATTAAAAAATAGTAATATACCGCCTTGACATAAATTTAAAAAAAAAAAATCCAGTCCCTAAGGTAACTACTTATATTTTTTTTCAATTTAAAAATTTTTTTATATAGGGGGAAAAAAAAAAGTTTGGGTACTATGGGAGGGAGTGGGAAATTATAAAAGTCAGTGTGGGGATTTTTATTAAATAAAAATGAATTTCGGTGTAATTACCATTTAGCCACAAGATGTCCTCAGTCATTATTTCCGATTCATGTACATAAGCACGTGAATCAGAAGTAATGCATAGCAGTGTAACAGGAAGATACAATGAATGCCGGCGACTCGTAGATGCCGGTATTCATTGAATCGGGGACTTGGATTTATGAATGGGAATTGCAGTCCCATTCATTAACCTCTCCGCTAAGCGGCAGCAACGGCGGTGCACGCAGGCGAACAAGAGCGAGTGTCAGCTGCACGCCGCTGCGGACTTGCAGTGCATCCTGTGAACTTTGCAGGGCCGTGAATGTACTGCATGCCGTGCATCAAGTAGTTAATACTTATTTTCTTACACAAGGAGAAAATGAAATACCGTATTTTTTGCATTAAAGACGCACCAAAAAAATCACCACTTTTTTATGCATTGCGATCGTGTAAACGTGCCCGATCTCCAAAGTGTGTGCAAATAATTTTTTTTTTCAATCGATCCTAGAAAGGATCTTTAAGTGGTTAATTTTCATGCTAAATTCACATAATCGAATTCCACATTGTCGCGCTTTGATTGGTCTGTTTTCAAGCTGCACAAATTATGCATTGAAAATTTGCATAATGCTACATGAACTCAAAACTATTTGTATATTATTGACCATCCCCAATGGCTGGTGATTTACACATCTGATATTACTGCGGAACAAAAAGCAGGTTTAGGGCTATTGCAATTGCTTAGCAAAAATGATTTTGTGAAAAGATTTTTGAATGAGCGTTTTTGCTCATTCTTTCAAGCGGAATTGATCCAAATAAATGCTACATGCAGAGCGTTTGCGATTTTAGAGAAATCGCCATGCTGCTGGGGGAACACCCCATAGGTTTTCAGTAGCCACATGCTTTTCAAAGCGCTGGCGATCTGAAAAGCATGGAGAAGTGCTCTTGGTGTGCAATAGCCCTAAATTTGCCTTTACGGATTTTTCAAACATATAAAAGATGTTTGATGTTCCTAGGAAAAACAAACAAACAAAAAAAAAACAGTTGAGTGTCACAGCCTGCTGCCGTCCACTAGACTAATTTTGCTGCTTAGAGTGGGTAACAGGCTCCCACTTTTAGGGCACTTTGTTCTCTAGAGTACGGCTACACAAAGATGGAGACACCAAGAGCCCAATATAGTGCACTATGTACTGGTAGAATTGATATGTAGAGGTAAGTATGCAGATATACTCACAAACAAGGGTTACCATCCAGGTTACCACTATATCAGCAGGTGGGGAGATTAGACCTGTCCCCATTCAGGATTAAGAAGTCACTCTCTATAGCAGGGCTGTGGAGTCTGAGTCGAGGAGTCGGGGAAATTTTGGGCTCCCGGAGTCGTTGATTTCATAAACTGAGGAGTCGGATGATTTTTGTACAAAATCCACAGCCCTGTTAAGTATTAGACTAAGAAGTCGGAGTCGAGGAGTCGGAGTCTGAGCCATTTTGGGTACCCGAGTCGGAGTCGTGGTTTCAGAAACTGAGGAGTCGGAAGATTTTTGTACCGACTCCACAGCCCTGCTCTATAGACAGGAAATACGGGGCACCACTCCACCAAGGGTGGACATAGGTCCTGTATATGCAGACAGGCGCCACAGAGAGGCGCTGAGTTTTGCACCAGACCTCTGAGTACATGCTCCATTTTTATTGCCCGATGAAGCAGGAGATGCCTGCAAAACGCGTTGCACTTTTTGTAGTATACTAATTCCTTGTTTTGAATAAATACAACAGTCTCTTTGTGGGTCTGCTTGGAGGAGGTAAGGTTACCTCTGCCTCTTCATTTTAAAATTTTTAGTAAACTTTATTCTTTTGGCACCTCTGTCTACATATACAGTTCTAGAGTACGGCTGCTAGAGTTACAGACAGCTAGGAGTTTCTAAAATTGCAGTTGTTTGCAAGTTGACATGGAGAGATTTCTTTACCAGCATTAAAACCAGGGCTGTGGAGTTGGTCCAAAAATCCACCGACTCAGACTCCTCAGTTTAGGATTCCACCGACTCCGACTCCTCTAATTTGCATATTACAATTTTGTTGATTAACAGTATGTAACGTGAAATTCGTCTCTTAACTGCCAACGCTTAGGAATTTTACAAGACAACTGAAGTGAGAAGGATATGGAGACTGCCATATTTATTCTCTTTAGACTAAAACTAGTCTTTGGTAAGAGTACTTGTAAAAGGTACAAACCGGAACAAAGAACATCTATCAGGCCCTAGGCAATGTGACTGTGGGTACATGTAAGAATGATGTGCATGTACTCTGCAGGGGAATGAGGAGATTTTTCCTCTATCGCACATTCTTCATGCACAATCTGAACAAGGTTTATGGGTGACAGACAACACCTCTCTGTTCAATGTGCACAACATTCTCAGTGGATTCCCTGCAGCTCTGTGGGGAGTGCATATGTAGAGTATAGTACTGTGTAACAAAGTAAACCTGAGACAGATGAAATTAAAGTTTTATACAAACCTGGGGCTTCCTCCAGCCCCCTTCAGGCTAATCAGTCCCTCGCAGTCCTCCTCCGCCACCTGGATCTTCTGCTATGAGTCCAGGTACTTGAGCCAGTCTGGCGTAGTGCGCATGCACACACTCCGCCGCCGGGAGCGTACTACACCTGCGCAGCACTATTGCGCAGGTGCAGAATGCTCCTGGCTGTGGAAACGGCACGTAGCCGGACTGCACTGACTAGCTGAATTACCGGGACTCATAGCAGAAGTTCTAGGTGGTGAAGGAGGACAGCGAGGGACTGATTAGTCTGAATGGGGGTTGGAAGAAGCCCCAGGTATGTATAACACTTTCTTTTCATCCGTCTCAGGTACCCTTTAATTTGTAGTCACCAAACCAAATTTTAACAACATATCAAATTATTTGGTTTCATGAGCAAAGAGAGTGCATACATTTGCATAAACCAGAAATGCAGAATTATTTCCATCTCACTGACCATCTCTATTAGTGACACGGCTACACATCAGGCTTTATTCTTACAGCATAGACGTTATTTAGTGTATATATAAGAGATTCCTGTGTACACATCATATATACTGTACAGTCACACTCATATGTATATCTGACTTTAAAAATACGGGGACTGCTTTATTGAAGCAGCACAAATAACTCATTTTGATTGGTTTATTTCATTTTTGTGGACTGAGCACAGCTATTACTGTATATATACTGCATATATACATTATTTTTAATGACTATTATCTGAGAAATAGAACATTTTATCATATTTTCTATTTTAATTACAGTTACAAATTCATTAGGTGTCGGAGTCGGTGCATTTTTTCCCGACTCCGACTCCAGGCACCCAAAATTGCTCCGACTCCACAGCCCTGAATAAAAACTACAAAAATACTTTTTTCTGCACCAACATGTTTATTACATTTTTAAATAAAAAGTAGAATTTTCCTTTTAAATAAAATGAACACTCAAAGCCAACTTACATCTATTGGTAATGTTTCATCTTCCTTTTCAGTTAACCGCATGTAAGAGCGATCTGGAGGATTAAAAAACAAAAAAAAAAAAAAAGAAAGTGAGCAACGTTCATTCACTTCATTATACAAAGATACAGCAAACTCTTCCAGTACAGAAAGTGAAAAGCTTAGGCAGGGAACACACTTGGCTGTTTTCGTGCGTGTTTTCTGCACAGAAAAACTGAGAACTCATGATAATCAATGTGCTAGTACTAACTTACTGAGCTGTTCGCGCGCAGAAAAAAAACTCACATTCTGCATGACGACTCAGCACATTTTGGCAGTTTTCTCTATCAATTACATCAGCTGCTGTGAAAAACGTGTGCGTTTTCCTGCATGGAAACACACTTGGTGTGCAGAAAATGTATGCAGAAAAACGCACGCGGAAAACTGAAAGTCAAGTGTGTTCCCTGCCTTAGGCTTGGTATACATATGCTTTCTGAAACAATCTTTCTGGTGGCGGTTACAGCATGACTGTCCAGTTTGGTTGCAGTTTTTCAGCCGATTGCTTTTCCATCCCCTGTAGTGTGAGGCCTACTGCTTTCTCCATGCTATCCTCAAAGGACGGTAAATGTTATTTGGCCCAGCCAAGTGTGTAGGACTAAACGTCAGCAGTGGACAAACTTAAAGAGAATCTGTATTGTTAAAATCGCACAAAAGTAAACATACCAATGCGTTAGGGGACATCTCCTATTACCCTGTCACAATTTCGCCGCTCCCCTCCGCATTAAAAGTGGTTAAAAACAGTTTTAAAAAGTTTGTTTATAAACAAACAAAATGGCCACCAAAACAGGAAGTAGGTTGATTTACAGTATGTCCACACATAGAAAATACATCCATACACAAGCAGGCTGTATACACCCTTCCTTTTGAATCTCAAGAGATCATTTGTGTGTTTCTTTCCCCCTGCAGTTCTCATGCACTGAAGTTTCAGGCTGCTCGTTTCTTCCTGCAAACAGCTTTGCCTCTGTCTGTAATTCCTCAGTATGTGAAAGCCCAGCCAGCTCAGAGGACGATTTATCCAGCTTGTAAAAGATAAGAGAAGAGAGAAGCTGCCCTAATCTAAACAATACACAGGCAGTGTGCATAGAGGGGCCTGGAAGGGGGAGTTCATAGCAGAACCACAACACTGAAGAACTTGGCAGCCTTTCAGACACAGGCCGACAAGTCTGACAGGGGAAAGATACATTGATTTATTACAGAGACTGTTATAGTAGAAAGTGCTGCAGTTAGCCAGAACACATTAGAATAGCTTTTGGAACTTGTAGGATGATAAAAAACAGGATGCAATTTTTGTTAGGGAGTCTCTTTAAAGGATATCCAAGGTGACGTGAAATGATGAGATAGACGTGTATGTACTGTGCCTAGCACACAAATAACTTTTGTTCCTTTTTTCATTATCTGCCTGAAAGAGTTAAACATCAGGTATGTAAGTGGCAGTTCCTGTCTGGGTCAGGACCGAGTCAGACTACAGTCGTGACCCTCACTGATAAGAAATTACAACTTTAAACCACTTTCCTAGCAAAAAATGGCTTGAGAGCAGAAATGAGATTTGTGTATGGGGAGGTGTGAGGTCTCTTACTGCACCCTCCCTTCCTTGTAACTTCTGTGATGACCGGCATAGAATTGAAGCTGTACAGGCCCCTTTGTCCCTCACACTGATGCTGTACGTGAGGCCGCCTCTGTGCCAGCGCTCCCCTCTCAACATTATCAATGTGTGCCTGGCTGATGCGTCCCAGGCGCACATTGATAATGACAAGAGTGTGAGCGCAGAGGCGACCTCACATACAGCATCAGTGTGAGGGAGAAAGGGGCCTGTACAGCTTCAATTCACCACAGAAGTTACATGGAACAGAACAAAAAGCGTCTACCCATCTCCTTAGAGTAAGCCCCTCCTCCGAAAATAAGCCCTAGCACATATTTCCTCCCCAAACAGAATATAAGACATTGTCCTTTGTGGTGCCACTGTCCCACTCAGGAAAAAAAAAAAATCTTAGACCTGGCTTGGTCGAAGGCTATTGCGGATCGTAAAATGTGTAAAAAGCTACCGGCAATGGAAATGCCATTGATGGAGGTGCACCAATATGACTGCATGCACAGTAGCCTGCAACCAAGCCACATCAGAGGCACAGACCAAGGGACCTCAAAGGCTACGGGAGGCTGGAAGAAATGCCTGATAAGAAAAAGGCAACTTTTCATTCCTAGTTCAGGTTTGATTAAAGGGGGATTCCGTGAAGTGTCATCAGATTAGGCATTAACCAGGAATAACACCTTCAATTTATATATTTTATAACGTAAGGATAAAAATGTTACTCTTAAAGAAAAGCTCTGCCTGGCAGAAGCTACTAATTGTTACTGCACAGCAGGGTGTGTGGAAAAGGCTTCTAAATTTTGTTATTTTAAAAAAATCACTTCACGATACAGAATTGGACGCTTTTCCCTTGCTTAAAGAGACTCTGAAGCGAGAATAAATCTCGCTTCAGAGCTCATAGTTAGCAGGGGCATGTGTGCCCCTGCTAAACCGCCGCTATTGCGCCGCTAAACGGGGGTCCCATCACCCCCAAACCCAACCCCGCAATACTTGGTCGTAGACTTGGTCGTGATTTATTTCTTCCCGGAGGCAGGGCTAACGGCTGCAGCCCTGCCTCCAGTCGCGTCTATCAGCAGCGCATCGCCGCCTCTCCCCCGCCCCTCTCAGTGAAGGAAGACTGAGAGGGGCGAGGGAGAGGCGGAGATACGCGCTGACAGACGCGCATGGGGCAGGGCTGCGGCGGTTAGCCCTGCACCAATGCGGAAGAGGGGATGCGCTGCACGGAGGGGAGTTTGGGGGTGAAGGGACCCCCGTTTAGCGGCGCGATAGCGACGGTTTAGCAGGGGCACACATGCCCTTGCTATCTATGAGGTCTGAAGCGAGATTTATTCTCGCTTCAGACTCTGTAAGATATTGCAGTGGCACTATTATTATTTATTGTATTTATAAAGCGCCAACATATTACGCAGCGCTGGACATTAGTTTAGGTTACAGACAATATTTAGGGGTGACATACAGCAAAATGACAATACATGAATAAAAGAAAGTCCAGATCACACAGCACAGTATGAGTACAAGGTAATGCTTAGTCAGTCACTGGAGGGGAGCATGGAGAGTAGGCAAGTTAGGTTCACTCAGATGCATAGCATGGGTTCACAGTAATGGAGGTGCATGATCAGGTAGGACACAAAAGGAGGAGGACCCTGCCCAAAGGCTTACAATCTAGCGGGAGAGGTAAGGACATGGAAGGTAGGGGACCAGAGTTCAGCTGTGGGTTTAGAGCACGTGAGGGGTAGTAGGCCAGAGTGAAAAGGTGAGTTTTGGGGGCTTTCTTGAAGATGTTGAAGGAGGGGGCTGCCCTAATGGGTGGAGGTAGAGAGTTCCATAGTGTTGGAGCGGCTCTTGAGAAGTCCTGGAGGCGTGCATGGGACTGGGTGATGCGGGGAGCGGTTAGGCGAAGTTCATTGGAAGAGCGGAGTGAGCGGCTAGGTGTGTATCTCTGAGTAAGATCGGAAATGTAGGTTGGACAGGTTTTGTGGACAGATTTGTAGGTCAGGCACAGTATCTTGAATCTGATTCTGGACTGGATAGGAAGTCAGTGGAGGGATTCAAGGAGGGGATCCGCCGTGGTGGAGCGATGGGAGCAGTGGATAATTCTAGCTGCCACATTCATGATGGACTGCAGTGGGGCTGTTCGGGTCATGGGGAGACCAGACAGCAGGGCATTGCAGTAGTCAAGGCGGGAAATTATGAGGGCATGGATGAGGAGTTTGGTGGTGGGCAGAGGTCACGAAAGGGCGAATCTTACAGATGTTACGAAGGTGGAAGTTGCAGGACTTTGTGAGGTTTTGGATGTGGGAAATGCAGGAGAGGGCGGAGTCCAGGGTAACACCCAGACAGCGGGCTTGAGAGGTAGGGCAAATGGTAGTGTGGTTAACAGTGACATGCACATCTGGGAGGTTTATGGATGTCCAGGGTGGGAAGATCATAAATTCCGTTTTGTCTAGATTTAGTTTCAGGAACCTAGCGGACATCCAGGAGGAGATGGCTGATAGACAGGAGGAGACCTTCTCCATGGTAGTGGTGGATATGTCAGGGGTGTGGAGGTAGATCTGGGTGTCATCTACATACAGATGATAGTTAAAACCCATGGAGGAGGATGCCAATGGAGGATGTGTATAGGGAGAACAGTAGGGGGCCAAGGACCGAACCTTGGGGGGTGGACGAGGACTCATTGAAGGCGGTCGTGAAGGAGCAGTTGGAGAGGTAGGATGAAAGCCAGGACAGGGCGAGAACGTGAATGCCCATGGACTGGAGGAGTAGAGGATGATCTACTGTGTCAAAAGCTGCTGAAAGGTCAAGGCGGAGGAGAATGGAGTATTTACCTTCAGCTTTAGCTAATGCAAGGTCATTGACCACTTTCGGTTGAGCGGGCAGGCCGAAATCCAGATTGCAGTGGGTCTAGCAGTGAGTTGGCATTGAGGAACTGGGTCAGGCGTTTGTGAACCAGACTCTCAAGGAGTTTTGAGGCAAAGGGGAGGAGGGAGATAGGACGGTAGTTGGAGGGTAGCGAGGGGTCGAGGGAGGGTTTCTTGAGCAGGGGTAGTACAGTGGCCTGCTTGAAGTCTGAGGGGAAGGTGCCTGTGGATAGGGAGAGGTTGAACAGGGTAGTGAGAACTGGGGCCAATTCCGTGAAGTGAGGCTGGAGTAAATCAGAAGGGATGGGGTCAAGGGAAGGGGGGGAAATAGTGGTATGGGAAGTCTGCAGTAGGCGGATGACTTCCTCGGTGGTAGTAGGAGTGAAGGCTGTGAGGGGAGGATAGGGTGGAGGAGGAGCTGGTTGGGAGGGGGTGGGAGGTGAAGATTGGAGATTGGATATTTCCTGGCGGATGGAGACCATTTTGTTGGTGAAGTGGGTGGCTAAATCTGTGGCAGAGAGGGAGGAAACGGGGGGTGGGGGCGGGGGGGGGGGGTTTAAGCAGGGAGTTGAAAGTGGCAAAAATACACCGGGGGGGTTGGAAGCTTGTGCTCCGATCAGCATGGGCTACTGTGCCCCCGCTACCCAGGGCGACACCAGCACTGCAGGAGCACCCATCCCCTGCAGCCCAGGATTGACAAAGCTGCAGGATCCCCCTCCACCACGTGGGCCGCTGCCTAGGAGTCCAGGATGCCAGCCCGGAGAATGAGGGACTCTTCATGTGCACAGAAGGCCTGACCACCGCCGCTGCCTGCTGGGCCTTCCACATGGAAAAGATCCTCAGCTGAGCTCGAGAGAGGGTCTCCACCAGCCGCAGCCTCCAGCCTGCTCGGCCACCCAGTGTCTACTTTAGCCACTGTTGAGGACCGAGTCAGCCTGCACCACCACCCAGCTCTGAAGACCAGCTGCCCACCTTCCTACATCAGGGAACCGGACCACAAGGATGGACTCTTGGACTGTTTTTTTAATCTGCAGCCCTAAAAGGCCTTTGTCTCTCTCGTCTCGCCTTGGCTCTTTCTCCTTCTTCCTCAGTCTCTCTTTAGCTATCCCTTCTCTCTACCTCTCTTGCTTTCGCTATCCACTCTTTTTTAGGACACACTGCTGAGCATCTGGAACTGCTTTGGAGCGAGCGAGCGAGCGCCGTTGATAGTTGGCAGGCTGCTCCCCTCACACAGCACTCCAGACTCCCCCACGCGTCCGTCACTATGGTTATGTGCGTTATGTATATATATATATATATATATATATATATATATATAGGTAGATGTTTACTGTGTATACTGTACCTGATTGTATGTGTTGGATCGCATGCATGTGTTTGTACCATCTCCAACCCTGTACGAGCCAAAAATAATTCCGGGTACAACCCCCATTGTACTTGGCGAAATAAACATGATTCTGATCTTGGTAAAGTATTCCTGCTTCGCATGAGCAAGGGCAGTGTGGAACTGCAGCAGGTTGGTCTTGTACAGTAGGAAATCCTGGTTAAGTCTAGTTTTCCTCCATTTCCGTTCAGTGGCGCGTGTTTTCCTCTGGAGGTTGCGAGTATGGGTAGTGCACCAGGGCTGGGGGTTAGGGGGTCGGTTGCGACGAAATATTAGTGGAGCAGCTTTCTCTAGGGCTGATGAGAGTTTGGCAATACTGAGCTGCAGCAAGATTAGGACAGGTTAGGGTGGGGAGAGTGGAGGAGAGGGCATGGAGGGGGGGTCAGCAAGGACGCTAGGGTTGAGCTTGCGTAGGTCTCGCTGCCATCGACCAGGTGGGTGGGTGGGTAGTTTGGAGGTGCCTTCCATGAGGAGATTGAAGGTGAGAAGGTGATGGTCTGAGGGTGGAAAGGGTGCGATGTCGAGGTCTGCAATGGTGGTGGATTTAGTGAATATAAGGTCGAGAGTCACTATTATTATCAATGCAATCACTGTGCCTTGTTCCTAAAGCGATTCGATGCAATTTTTAACTTGCATACAAACTTAGTGCATGCTGCAGTTTTTTTGTTTTGTTTGCATTTGTGTTAAGGTCTAAGTCAATTTAAAGAGCACAAAAAAGCACAGCGCGATTTCCCAATGCTGCATGGAACACCTCCCCTTATCTTCCGGATATTGCAAGTGCATTGTGGGTGAAAATACTGTGCCACAACGCACAGAAAATTGAGAGTAAAACAGCTGCAAATCACAATTGGATCACTGTGCGTTTGCAACTGAGATCACAATTTTCAGTGAACAAGAAAAGAAATGCAGTTTCCTGCTTTCTTTCAAAGCATGTTAGAAGCAGAAAGTGTACCAGTATTTAAAGATTCAGTGCAATCACTGAGAGAACTAGCAGGGGGGATAGTGATACTTCTGTTTAGCACACCTTGGAGTCAGTAAAACAACAGAACATCCTAAAGGTGCCCATTACCGGTACAATTTTTTCATCAAATGCGTTCTTTCAATGCGATTCTTACAATCAAATTGTATTGAAAATTCACCGTTTATGAAGGAAAATCGCTAGTGAACAATTCTTTGGTTGATTGCTTTATGGTATAAAATCGATCAGAAAGTTGAAAATATGATCGCAAATTCAAGAGAAAATTGTTTAGTGAAATGCCTTCAGATTACTTACGATCATTCAAATCATTGAATCATCACATTTAGTGACAAACTATCGTTAATGGGCACCTTAACAACAACAAATAACATTTGTAAAGCGCTTTTCTCCCGTGGGACTCAAAGCGCATAAGCCTCTTGAACGCAACATGCGATTCCGATTTTTTTATACGATCCAGTTTTTTATTCTGATTAAAAAAACGTAGTAGCATGCAGTACTTTTTTTTTAATCAGAATCAAAAATCAGATCGTATTAACCTCCCTGGCGTTCTATTAAGATCGCCAGGGCGGCTGCGGGAGGGTTTTTTTTTTTTATAAAAAAAAAAAACTATTACATGCAGCCAACTGAAAGTTGGCTGCATGAAAGCCCACTAGAGGGCGCTCCGGAAGAGTAATTCTGATCGCCTCAGGCGATCAGAAGTTACAAGGAAGGCCGCAATGAGCGGCCTTCCTTGTTTCGCTTACCTCGTCGCCATGGCGACGAGCGGAGTGACGTCATGGACGTCCTGACGTCAGCCGCCTTCGATCCAGCCCTTAGCGCTGGCCGGAACTGTTTGTTCCAGCTACGCTGGGCTCGGGTGGCTGGGGGGACCCTCTTTCGCCGCTGCATGCGGCGGATCGCCGCAGAGCGGCGGTGATCAGGTAGCACACGCGGCTGGCAAAGTGCCGGCTGCGTGTGCTCCGTTTTATTTGACGCGAATCGGCCCAGCAGGGCCTGAGCGGCAGCCTCCGGCGGTAATGGACGAGCTGAGCTCGTCCAGACCGCTCAGGAGGTTTAAAAAAAAAAAAAAAAAAAAAATCAGAATCCCATGTAGTGTGCACGAGGCCTAAAGTTAAGCATCTAAGGATGAATTGGCTACCTGGATCCTAGGGTTTCTCCATCCCTGCTTAAAGCAGACCTGAACTCAGAACTCTTCTCTGCTTTAAAAGATACGCAGCAGCATAATAACCTTTACAGAAAAACATTTCTCTGTTACACCTGATACAAATCCTAAAATAATTCTGTGCCGTTTCTACTTCCTGATTCATGGAAGCAGACATATTGTTTACCTCCTTTGCTTTCAATGGGCTTATTTGCCATCTCTGTCATAGGCAGTCATGTGATACAGGGGAGATCAGATTACAACTTGTGATTAGACACAAATGAGGGGGAATTAAACAGGCTAAACTCTCTAAATACATGCAAAGTGCATTTCTCTATGTATTTCTTCAGTCCTGTGCAAGAGTTCAGGTCCACTTTAAAGACAAGATCATTTTATGGAAATCCAATCTCTGTGCAATCGTTTTCTAGAAGCACCGACATAAAATCCCAAACATACAGACTATTTCCAGACATTTTATGCACTAAAGCACTGTGTCAGCCTTATGTCAGGGGTGACATCACAACTGGATTAGGGAGCTTATTTAGGTTAATCAATATTCTCTCTAGCACTGGCCAGGCAGAGTGTGTAGTGGCTGCATACTGACATATAACCTACTCTCTGTATTCCTGACATGAGCGAGATTACACAACGCATTGCTCATGTCTATGGTTACGCAAATGAAATATAAATGCTATTCTGAAGTCTAATCTGGTTTTAAGAGGTTATCACTTAGGCAAACGGCCTCTTGAAGCCTCCAGAAATAAGGCACACAAGTCGGGCTGCTATATAGCAACATGCTTTTTTCAAATAAGAAATCAATAGTGTGCTGTTAAATATCCAGCAGCAGTGTGAAAGATAAAGCTGCCACACATTGATCAACTGTAACAATCAATTTCAGGCAGGATTTGGCAAATGAAAGTTAAATATATGTAAAGCTTGGTGTATTTGCCTTCTTAAAACAGAAGGAAAACTGCAATAGTTCAGCTATAAGTGAACATGTGTGGTTACCCACAATGCACTACTACTAAATATGCAAATTATCCCTTTTCACCCTTGGTAAGCCAAGCAAGCATCCAGAACCACTGGTGTATAGCAAGCCTATAGATTTAAATTTTACACAGCCATATCAACCCCACATGTAGACAGCCTGTTTCGGACTTTTGGTCCAAGCCCTATCTCATACAGCCTTATCAATCCCTGCCATGTACTGATGAGGACCAAAAGTCCGAAACAGGCTGTCTACATGTGGGTTTAAAGCTATAGGCTTGCTATACACCAGAATATACATCTTAATTATTGCAGATTTCCTTCTGTTTTAAGAAGGCAAATACACCAAGCTTTGCTTTTTTTTAGTAGGAGGGCTTTTCGGTCCCTTTTATCCCCCTATACATTCCTAGTAGTTTGGGTCACCCTGAGCTGCTTGGTTACTCTGTTAAATATATGTAAAATCTTAATCGGTTGGAAAATCTTGAACAGCTAGTAGGCAGATCAACCTATGTCTTTCAATAAGGCCTAAACACTATGCAATTTTCACCTCATATCCTAGTTTCGATCAAGAGAAGTTACTTTATTGGGCACAAAAAATCTAAGCCTGGTACACAATCTAACACCAGTAATCTAGTCCAAACTGATACCCTTTCTCAGTCCCAAGAAGATCAGACAGGCTGGAAATCAGAGATCAAAATAAAACAGCCATCAATCCGAGTGAAGATCCAAACAAGTTGGATAGTGTAGTGTTAAGGCCTCTGCCTCTGACACAGGAGACCAGGGTTCGAATCTCTGCTCTTCCTGATCAGTAATATGCCAGCACAGATTTAGTAAAGAGACCTTGCACAAGACTCCATGCTACTGCCTACTGAGTGTGCCCTAGTGGCTGCAGCTCTGGTGCTCTGCTCTGAGTTCAGCAGTAGAAAAGCGCGATATAAAAGGTTTTGTGTCTTGACCTAAATTTTCTCAATTTTTTTCTCTCAATTCATTTTTGATCTATAGCCAAACAGAAAAGTGATCAGAATTTTATGGGAAAACAAGCATACACGAGTACACTAGCTTTCTTCTACAATCGATCAATGTCAGATCTGAATGTCAATCTGATCTATTGCTTGACAGCAAAATCTACCATGACATCTGGTTATGTGTATGAGCCCTTAGGCCCATTTTCCACGGGACCCTGAAAGCAGTGAATACATCTCCGGTCAGCTGCTCCTGTGTACTGGCTGGGCATTTGCTAGCCACCTTTGAAAGGTGGCTTCCCCGCAGAGTCACAACTGAGTGCGACCGTGGCCATTCTTAGGCACATCAACTCATTTAACGCCACTGTATGTCAAACAATAACACGTGTGGTGTTAGAAACTGTGCCATTCGGCTGAGGGAAATTGCAGCAATCGTAGCAGGCAATCGTAGCTGGCAGCTGAGAGGCTAAATTGCCTGGAAAATGAGCCCAAGACATAACTTAGCCATTAATAATTCAATAATAGTCTGATCCAGCAAACAATCCATTGGGTAGCAGTGAATGATGTGCCCACATTGTCCCTCTTGATCTTAATTCGTTTTAAGTAGAAATCTAATTGATTTCTGATCAAACTGCTAATGCAGAACCACTAGATGCAGCTCAGTCATATGCAGCAACTTATCCACCATTACTAATCTTCCCACCTGCTCAATTGAAACTTATTTCTGTACCCAGTCGTCCCTTAAATCAATATAACGCCTGAAATCAACCATAAGTTATCTGATGATAAGCGTTGGGGCAACAGACTCATGGCAGTGGATACACATACGCCACCTACATCAAAAGCACATGGAGCAGCAGATTATGATTAGAATTGCCACACAATGACTGACATTGATTCAGTAACGATATAATACAGCACCAGAACAATAGTTTGCATTGACTACTTTGCAGCCTGCAAGCTATCTTATGTGAACTGAACTGGTTAGGCCAAAATTAGATATTTGAAAAAGACCACTAAAGTACAAGAACTTTATAATGCTATCCACACATTCTGCAATAGGCAGCCCGACTTGGCAAATAATTGCTATGTTCCTGATCAGGCATCAAGCATGGGATAGCAATCGTTTTATCTCTTTGCATTACTCAATGTCAATAAGATTTCACTAAAAATCTGTACAGAAAATTGATCAGCTCTTCACTACCAATATCTTAATGCCTAGTACACACCATACAATTTTCTGTTCGATTTTGTGGAAGATTTTCTGTAATTAGATTATTTTCTGTAAAGTACTGGTAGAGACTGGTTATCTCTGGTGCATTGTCTTCTGGTCATCTCCTGCTGAGTAGAACAATGCTTAATTGCTAGGCAGATAGATGGTTAGATAGATAATTTCCAACATGTTGGAAATTATCTATCTGGCAGGTATATCTAACAAAATTCTTGCAGAAAATTGTACAACTGGATGTGGTACAAAGTTGTGCAGACATTGGCCAGGAACAGTTTCTTGCTTACCACACCTCCCACTGTTGGAAGAAAAAAAAAAACAGCGGTCGTTTTATAATGCAAAAACGCATTAAATGTGAGTGTGTCCACTAACATGAGCTTCCAGTAGCATTTCAACAATGTGGAAAAATGAAGGAGTGTGTGAGTGGGTTAAAGGGGAACTTCAGCCTAAACAAACATACTGTCATCAAGTTACATTAGTTATGTTAATTAGAATAGATCGGTAATATAATCTCTTACCCACCCCGTTTTAAAAGAACAGGCAAATGTTTGATTCATGGGGGCAGCCATCTTTTTGGTTGAAAGGAGGTGACAAGGAGCAGGAGACACAGTTGCAACTATCCTGTGTCCTGATTACCCCTCCCAGTTGCACATGCTAGGCTTCAAATGTCAAGTTCAAAATGTAAAAAAAAAATAAAAAAAAAATTGCACCAAAACAGCAGAAAGAACAACCACCTCAGAAATCCCTTAATGCTTTGCACAGCATCAGGGGAAAAAAGCCCAGGCAGTTTTCTTCTGTGCAACTAAAAATGAGGCTTGTATAAGAGAAACGAAGTTCTGATGCTGTGAAACTGTTAAAGAGAACCCGAGGTGTGTTTAAAGAATGTTATCTGCATACAGAGGCAGGATCTGCCTATACAGCCCAGCCTCTGTTGCTATCCCAAACCCCACTAAGGCCCCCCTGCACTCTGCAATCCCTCATAAATTAACAGCCGTGCTGTGAGGCTGTGTTTACATCTGTAGTGTCAGTCTCAGCTGCTCCCCCGCCTCCTGCATAGCTCCGGTCCCTGCCCCCGTCCCTTCCCTCCAATCAGCAGGGAGGGAAGGGATGCAGGAGGGGACTGAAGTTCTGCAGGAGGCGGGAAGAGCAGCAGACTGACACTATAGAGATAAACACAGCCAGCTCTGACAAGCTGTTTGTCAGCAGCGTGGCTGTGATTTATGGAGGGATTGCAGAGTGCAGGGGGACCTTAGGGGGGTTTGGGATAGCAACAGAGGCTGGGCTGTATAGGCAGATCCAGCCTCTGTATGCAGATAATATTCTTCAAACCCACCTCGGGTTCTCTTTAAAGAAACACCAAGCCTTTTCAGTGCTGCTGAGTCGATTTTTAGTCCGAAGGCTCACTGTAAAGCAAACTGTAGAGTTATTCATCATCTTTCACTATTTATTATGAGCCAGATTCAAACTGGATGCAATATCCAGACATTTCAGGTACCCATGGACACGATAATTAGGTCAGCTGCATGTGCCAATATCAGCTGTTTTGTTTGACCTGCTGCAAGCAAGATCTTTTGTTACATCCGTGAAAGAACTGTTCTTGGCCAAAACCTAAATCCAATGGGATGGACACCTGCTTCTGAGCACAGGGGAGCATCAAGTCAACCTGGGGGCAAACAACTAGGCCTGAAAGATTAAAGATGAAATTTAAACCGAAATCACAATCACCAAGATCACAATTTCAGAATCGTCATTTCCGCGTAGGGGAAGTTTGATGAAGCGGTTTCATACTTCCCCTAAGTCCCGGCTAGTGTGGCCCGTAGCATCAGCAGTGTTGGACATACCTTCCGCACGAACCCAAAACTGTCCAGCTTCCATCGCCGCCTGCCGGCTCTTGTGCACGGCATATTTCCTGGTTCCTGTGTGTCACATGACATACAGGAAGTATGCCGTGCATTAGAGAGAAGAAGTGGATATGCGGGCATCACTGAACTTGTGCTGGAAGTTATAACTAGCATTGCTGCTTGGGGGCCTGAGGGGCCACACAGAGAGAGAAACAGAGGGGGGTACAGAGAGACACAGAACAGGCACAGAGAGAGACCCAGAGGGAACACAAAGAGATAGTGGGGGAAAAAAGCTTGATTTGAAGGAAATCGAGAATCAAAATCGTGATTTCAGACAGGAATCGCTTAATTCATTTTTTTTCCTAAAATCGTTCAGGCCTACAGGCAACTGGTATTGTTTAAAGTGGAGCTGGACTCTTGCACAGGACTGTAGAAATACATAGAGAAATGCACCGTGTGTATTAACCACCTTGGCGGTATGGACGAGCTCAGCTTGTCCAGTACCGCCAGGCTGAATATCTCAGCCCCTGGTGGGTCTTTTGACAATTTTTTTTTTTTAAAACACGCAGCTAGCACTTTGCTGGCTGCGTGTTTTACTCGATTGCCGCAGATCCGCCACGAAAGAGGGGCCCCCCCAGACCGATTGCGCAGTCTGGCCAATCACCGCCAGACTGCGATAAGGGGTGGATTGGGATCGGGGGGTGGATCGGCATGGCGACGGGGGAAGCCCTAACAGGAAATCCCGTTCAGAGCGGGATTTCCTGTTGGGTATGGTCGCCGGAGGCGATCGGAGGGGTGGGTGGGATAGCGCAGGGAGGAGGGAATCATGTAGCTAGCGCTATCTACATGATAAAAAAAAAAGTGAAAAAACCCACCCGCGGCTGAGCGCCGCAAAACAAATTAAACGCCAGGGTGGTTAAGAGAGTTTAGCCTGTTTAATTCCCCCTTGTTTATGTCTAATCATAAGTTGGCAGATAAGGCCATTTGAAAGCACAGGCTGTTGACAATTGTCAAAAGTAGAAACAATGCAGATTTTAGGATTTGTATAAGATGTAACAAAGAAATGTTTGTTTTTTTTTGTTCAAAGGTTAATATGCTGTTGCATATCTTTTAGAGCAGAGAGGACATTCTGAGTTCAGGTCCGCTTTAAAATAAATATGGCCGCCTCCACATAGCTCTCGCTACAGTTGTCCTTTAGGGCTCGTTTCCACTATCGCAAATCCGCATGCGTCCAACGCATGCGGATTCACACATGTAATGCAAGTGGATGGGCCTGTTTCCACTGTAGTGTTGTTGAGGTGCATATTTTTCAGCGGTGAAAAAATGCACAAAAGAGCCGCAGAATTCGCCTGCGAGTGGAATGCATGCGAATCGCATGCAATGTATTTAATAGGGAAATCGCATGCGTTTTCCCCATGCGTTTTTTGCCGCAAATTCGCATAGGTACCAATGTAAATTCACACAGGCAGTGACATGGTTAAAATCGCATATACCCTCACCTATGCGAAATCACGGCAAAAAACGCATGGGGAATCGCATCCGCATGCGATTTCATCAGCGGTGGAATCCAGGCGATTCCGCACCGCAATAGTGGAAACGAGCCCTCATTCTAACCACACATAAGGTAATTTAAGCTACATACACCCTACATTTTTATCACTCAAATCCTTCTTTCCTGTTTGCTTTGGGTGGCAATCTAGCATAGGTATGGTTGACGCACCCCCTTAACATCCCTGGCGGTCAATTTCCCCAGGATTTCTTTGCAAAAAGTGATCCATTTAATTTCAACTAATTTTTAAGCTTTTTTTTTTTTTTTTTTAAATATTGCATTCTATACAGGTTGTTCTATTGAATTAAATACAAAAAAAGAGCACATCCGCTGAGGGACATAGAAGACGACACTAAGGAAGCTATTGGAAATACACGACGAGGGATCAGCACGCTATAGGGCGAGTATAAGACCCCTCCCCCATAGCTCCCTCGTGTGCGTGATGCAGAGTCTGCATTGGAAGCTAAGCTTCCATTCAGGGCAGTTTCTAGGCTAAATTGGTCCAAGAGCAAGGGGGTAAAAATTGCGACCCCCAACTTCAGAATAGGTAGACTGGTATAGGTGCCACCCAGTATAGGTTAGTCAGCTATAAGTGCCCAAGCATAGGTAGCCAGGTATAAGTGTACCCAGTATAGCCAGGTGTAGGTGCCCCAGTATAGGATAACCAGGTATAAGTATCCCCAGTATAGTTAGCCAGCTATAGTTGCCCCCACCATCCCTGCAGATCCCCCGGCAGCGCTGTGAGAAGAACATGTGGAATATTACTCACCGTGCCTCTCTCCAGCGATCCTCCGCCACATACAGCTCTGGTCTACTGTCCACAATAACGGGTTGTGGCTTGATGACTGTTCATCAGGGTAATGCCACTGCAAGTAACTTCTCTGCTACACCAGCTCCATGTGGGCTTCCCTAGGACTGATGGATGCAAGCTGGTATACTGTGGGAAGCACAAATCGCCAATCACAGCGTGCTGACAGGCATCCATCAGTCCTAGGGAAACCCACAGCAAAAGCAAGCAAAAAAGCAAAGCAGCAGGGAGAAAAACAAAACAAAAAGGGGAGCAGAGCAGTTTTAAATCTCCCTTGTGGCATGGACGAGCCTGACTCGTCCTTACCACTACCAGCAACTTTTAGCTAAACGAGTCGTCCTTACCGCCAAGGAGGTTAAGGGGCCAGAGACTGCTGGTATGCAAGTGGTTAAAGAAATGGTCGATGGGCGCGACAGAGAACCTGAGGTGGGTATCTGCCATCAATATTAGGACACAGAGGCACATTGGGCATGCAATGCCCAGCCTCTGTGTCCTTATAGTACGCCCAAAGCCCCCCCCCCCCTCGCGCTCTAATGTCCCCCAATATAAAAACTGCCAGGCTAGCGACACACAGATTGTCACTAGTCGGCTGTTTACCTTTCTGCTGCCATTCACAGCCACCTCCTCTATAGCGCGGCTCCCCGCCTGCGTCCCTTCCCTCCCCGCCTCTGTAAGCTTCCTCCAAACTGCTTACAGAGGTGAGGAGGGAAGGGAAGCAGGCGGTGAGCCACGCTATAGGGGAGGTGGGGGAGTGGAAGTGAATGGCAGCAGAAAGGTAAACCGACAACTAGCGAAAATCTGCATGTCGCTAGCCTGGCAGTTTTTAAATTGGGGGACAGCAGAGCGCAGGGGGGAGCCTGGGGACACACTATAAGGACACAGAGGCTGGGCATTGCATGCCTAATCTGCCTCTGTGTCTTAATATTGATGGCAGAAACCCACCTCCAGTTCTCTTTAATGCTGTGGCTTTATTAAATATGATCTTTTGATCTGAATTATTTTAGTGAAAATAAGATAGTTCAATGAAAATTGCACCGTTAACGGGCACCTACAGACATCGGGCAAAGGAGATAAGGCCCCAATCACACTTCTATGAGCAGAGACTGTGCATGCATTTTTGCACGTTTTCCAGACTCCAAGCAGGTTTGCATACAAAAATACATTAACATTTTTTCACAGCAGCACAATGTATAAAAACAAAATTTAAAAATTAGAATGCTTAATTTCCAAAGGGATGCAACTCGCTGCCTGAAATTCTTCTATGCACACGAATGAAAAATTGCATGCAATATGAACCACCTTGAACCATTCTTTAATAATGGGTGTGCAGCATTTTGCACTTTCCGATACTGAAAGACACATGTAAACCCTAAGCAAGGTAACTTTAAGTACCCCTGAAACCGGAAAAACCTATTGCTTGAAGCCCATAATTGGCTAGGTTACCTGTACCTGACTGTGCTGCCACTGCTCATTGTCCTCAGCAGGGCTGAGTCGGTACAAAAATCATCCGCATCCTCATTTTATTAACCCACTAACTCAGACTCTGGCTCCAGCTACCCAAAATTGATCCTACTCCTCAACGCCACAATCCTTGCAGGGATATGGAGTGGGTACAAATATCAAATGACTCCAACTTCTCCGTTTATGAGAACACTGACTCCAGGTTTACAGGGTTCCCTGTGCCAGTCCTATACACTCCATAGGCACCCAGAAGATCCTCTGAGCAGTGCAGAGCAATTGTGAACTGCGCAGGCAAGAATTCCAGACTGAATCTGTGCAGTGAATGTGCGCTTGCTTTCACTGTTCTCGCACAATTTGTAACTGCACCTCCACAGTTCTCAGTTCTCCGCCTGGGAGAAAATGTATTTGACTGGAAGATACTGTTAAATATAAGGAAAACAGGGGGACCCCTCAAGGAAAGGAGCAGCGGCAAAACACTCTGGAGCAGGTAATCTGGGCAATATTCAGAAATTTTGTTCAGTCCAGGGGTACTTTTGTTTAAGATTGGCTTACTGTCATTCAAATCCTTGCACAATCTGGGCCCTGGATACCTGAAGGACTTGTTGCAACTGCATCACACCCCCCACAATCTTAGATCAAAAGGACGTAACACCTTGGTCACCCCCAGAGTCCACCTCAAAACCTTTGGAGACGGAGCCTTTTGTCATGCTGCCCCTACACTTTGGAACTCCCTGCCACACCCAATCAGGACAGCTCCATCCTTGGAAGCATTTAAGTCTAAACTGAAAACCTACCTTTTCAGTCTGGCATTCATGAACATCTGACTATCTCCTCTGTAACACAACCCAGCCTGCAACCCTGTATTAATCTGAGACACAGCTATGCGCTTTGAGTCCTATGGGAGAAAAGCGCTTTACAAATGTTGTTACTTTATAGCTGGTCATACACTAAAGAAAACCATCTAATTGGGCAAAAAAAAAAAAATTGTATTTCATCTGACCAGTGATTAACATAACAAGAACCAACACGGTGTTTTTTGTGATGTCAATCCCGGTCTGCTTGTAAACACAGATACAGGGAGTGCAGAATTATTAGGCAAGTTGTATTTTTGAGGAATAATTTTATTATTGAACAACCACCATGTTCTCAATGAACCCAAAAAACTCATTAATATCAAAGCTGAATATTTTTGAAAGTAGTTTTTAGTTTTAGCTATTTTAGTGGGATATCTGTGTGTGCAGGTGACTATTACTGTGCATAATTATTAGGCAACTTAACAAAAAACAAATATATACCCATTTCAATTATTTATTTTTACCAGTGAAACCAATATAACATCTCAACATTCACAAATATACATTTCTGACATTCAAAAACAAAACCAAAACAAATCAGTGACCAATATAACCACCTTTCTTTGCAGGGACACTCAAAAGCCTGCCATCCATGGATTCTGTCAGTGTTTTGATCTGTTCACCAACAACATTGCGTGCAGCAGCAACCACAGCCTCCCAGACACTGTTCAGAGAGGTGTACTGTTTTCCCTCCTTGTAAATCTCACATTTTATGATGGACCACAGGTTCTCAATGGGGTTCAGATCAGGTGAACAAGGAGGCCATGTCATTAGTTTTTCTTCTTTTATACCCTTTCTTGCCAGCCACGCTGTGGAGTACTTGGAGGCGTGTGATGGAGCATTGTCCTGCATGAAAATCATGTTTTTCTTGAAGGATGCAGACTTCTTCCTGTACCACTGCTTGAAGAAGGTGTCTTCCAGAAACTGGCAGTAGGACTGGGAGTTGAGCTTGACTCCATCAACCCAAAAAGGCCCCACACACTCATCTTTGATGATACCAGCCTAAACCAGTACTCCACCTCCACCTTGCTGGCGTCTGAGTCGGACTGGAGCTCTCTGCCCTTTACCAATCCAGCCACGGGCATATCAATCTGGCCCATCAAGACTCACTCTCGTTTCATCAGTCCATAAAACCTTAGGAAAATCAGTCTTGAGATATTTCTTGGCCCAGTCTTGACATTTCACCTTGTGTCTCTTGCTCAGTGGTGGTCGTCTTTCAGCCTTTCTTACCTTGGCCATGTCTCTGAGTATTGCACACCTTGTGCTTTTGGGCACTCCAGTGATATTGCAGCTCTGAAATATGGCCAAACTGGTGGCAAGTGGCATCTTGGCAGCTGCACGCTTGACTTTTCTCAGTTCATGGGCAGTTATTTTGCTCCTTGGTTTTTCCACACGCTTCTTGCAACCCTGTTGACTATTTTGAATGAAACGCTTGATTGTTCAATGATCACACTTCAGAAGCTTTACAATTTTAAGAGTGCTGCATCCCTTTGCAAGATATCTCACTATTTTTGACTTTTCTGAGCCTGTCAAGTCCTTCTTTTGACCCATTTTGCCAAAGGAAAGGAAGTTGCCTAATAATTATGCACACCTGATATAGGGTGTTGATGTCATTAGACCACACCACTTCTCATTACAGAGATGCACATCACCTAATATGCTTAATTGGTAGTAGGCTTTCGAGCCTATACAGCTTGGAGTAAGACAACATGCATAAGGAGTATGATGTGGTCAAAATACTCATTTGCCTAATAATTCTGCACTCCCTGTATATATTGTATGGCTGGCTTACTGACAAAGTAGCGGAAACAAATAACCAAGGAACACAATAAGTAGCAGATTGGTTTGAGTTAGTAGCTCAATCTGACAGAACAGCAGTCTGAACATCAGGGCTGTGGAGTCGGATTCGAGGAGTCAAAGCAATTTTGGGTACCCGGAGTCGGAGATTTCATAAACTGAGAAGTCGGATGATTTTGTACAAAATCCACAGCCCTGGTAAGTATTAGACTAAGGAGTCGGAAGATTTTTGTACCAACTCCACAGCCCTGCTGCACATCCACTCAGGCCTTTGGAGTCAGAGGAATTTTGGGTACCTGGAGTTGGAGGTTTTATAAACTGAGGAGTCTGATAATTTTTGTACCAAATCCATCGCCATGGTAAGTATGAGACTAAGGAGTCTGAGACATTTTTGGTTCCTGTTTGCAGTAGGTAGTGTCCCATATACACTGGGCAGTGTATATATAGAAGACTCCTGTATATACAGGGGAGCGTCCTGTAGTGGTGTTGTACAGTGTGTAGGCTGAAGATGAAAATGGTGGTGGTGCCGCTCTCTGGAAGCCACTGGATAGTGGTGCAAGTATCTGTATAGACAAGGGGTGGGGGGAATGGGAGGAGAGAGAGAGCGCACTCAGTGGTGCTTTCAAACCGGATCGGTCACATAAGCTAAGATCTATGGAGATCAGCTGATGTGACCGATCCGGTTTGAAAGCACCACTGCTGCCTGCGTCCCCGGCATAGAGAGGGACAACGCTAGACTGCTGACAGACCCATATGGGCTAGTCAGTCCTAAAGGTGAGATAATTCCCCGGCAGGCTTGCCAGGGACAACTGCTACCCTTCTGAGTGCGCTCTCCTCTCTCTCCTCCCATTCCCCCCACCCCTTGTCTATACAGATTTTTGGTTCCTGGAGTCGGAGGTTTCATACACTGAGTCGTTGGATTTTAGTACCGACTCCACAGCCCTGCATCCACTGCCACACAATTGGAGAGCACGGATTATTATGTGTGGGCTTAGTGAACATCTGCAAGGTGCTTGTATGTTCTCCCCACATCCACGTGGGTTTCCACCGGGCACTCCGGCTTCCACCCACATTCCAAGAGCATACAGATAAGTTAATTGACTTCCCCCCCAAATTGGCCCTAGGGTAGGGATTAGATTGTGATCTCCACTGAGGTACAGATAGTGACAACACTATATATACTCTGTAAAGCACTGCAGAAGAGGTCAGTGCTATATAAATATGGCGCTAGTCTACTTCAGGGAACCGAGCAGGAAACCCCATAAGGAACAGTTCTCCAATCACAACACCCTATACAACACAAAGGGTATCATTCATAAAGCATTTCCGCATGCGGAAATGCTAAAAACAGCTGACTTTACCGACCACTCGGCAAAGTCAGCATTCATAAAGGCTCTTTCCGTATGAAAAAATTACATTCCCGTGCAGAGCGATACATTTCCGCCTTGTGCGGAGTTTTTCTAGATTAATCTAGAAAAAGTAACCAACACATCCATTCATAAACATTAGAGCAAGCGGTATCTGGAAGAAAAATACCGCTTGCCAGGCCAAACCATTTAGATAAATATCTTAGACTCTAAATTAGTTTTATTTAATGATCCTTTAGTTTTGAAATTTAACACCACAAGACTAGATATGCTCCTTCTACTTTTATTGTGGAGTATTTATATGTTTGTAATATTTTTACTTTCTGTACATCTATGCTGATTGTTAAGAGTATTTTCAATGTTGTTTTATGTTAATATTATAACAATGTTACTGTATGAATATGTCCGAAACATATTGTTTGTAAAAAATTTTAAAATTCCAATAAAAACGATTGAAATCCAAAATACCGCTTGCTTGACAGTAGCGATAGGCGGGCGGATTACATGTAAATGAATGGGACGGACCTCCCAAGCAGCATCAGGCAGAGGAGCGCACGGAGGGAATAGGGCAGCTTTTATGTTTCCGCATGTCTTCCGCCACACTACCGCCAGCTTCCTCCAGAAAACCTCCGCACTTGTATCGCAACAGGCAACTTCTTTATGACCACCCAGAAGTCTTAATTACCGGTTGCGGAGAAGAACGGTGTTTTCCCGCACTACCGACAGCCTCTTTATGAATGATACCCATTGCGTTGCGATTGGGTAAATTGTGTGGGTGTAGTTTACTACAACATATAGGCCCATACACACGTCGGATTTCCGTGGACGGGTCGTTTGAACGTCCCGTCGTTCAGCCGTTCGCCCGCAAAATCGGGCGTGTGTACAGACTGTTGTTCGCTTGATAAGAGTTTGAGCGATCCGCCCGGCAGATCGCTCAAACTCACTCTTATCAAGCGAACGACAGTCTGTACACACACCCGATTTAGTGGGCGAACGACTGAACGATGGGACGTTCAAACGACCCGTCGTTCACGGAAATCCGACGTGTGTATGGGCCTTATCAGAAACCTAGCAGTTCGTGAGGGTGCCATCCACTGAATCATTTTAGTCAAATTTCCTGATGAGGTTGCCTGCTGGGTTCCCTAAAATAGACTAGTGGCCTAAATACTAATATATGAATAAGCTGGTAAAGAAAGTAGCTTATTCACCTGATATATTGTTAAGAATTACTCTACAAAAATAAATCACCTATAGCAGGTTTTTTTTCCATAACAAATCCTGTCTCTAGACTGCAAGCAAGTGTGTATGTTTCCCCTAGCCTGGAGAGCCTGCATTGTGCTGCATTACACCCCGGGGAAGGTCTACAGCTCTCAGCACACGCTACAGCCTATAGTGGCCATGCTGGGACTTGTAGCTCCTCCGCCGCAAACAGCCCCCAAGGTTGCCCGATTCAGTGTCACCCCGGCCCGATTACACGGCCGCTGCCAGGCTTGCCGGATTCCCCACACCCGCATCCCACTTACGTTGTGCAGCAGAGAAAGCGGCGTGTGCAAGAGCGAAGAGCCCAACCCCCACCAGCCCTTTCCAGAACGAGGACGCCATGACTCCGGAGCTCCTCCACTCCCCGACAATGCAATCAGCCGGGCCGCTCTCCGTGACGTGCTAAAGCTGCGACCGCGCTTCATTACGAAACATGTCTCGCCAGCCATAGAACAGTCATGCGCGTCGCCGCCATCTTGTGGTTGCTGTTGTAGCAGCAGCCTGTGAAGAAGCTAATTCTATTTCTTTCATGCCAATGAGGGTGCAGTTTGTTTCTTGTGTGGCTTGGTTTTATTATTATTATTTATATAACGCCAACATCTTCTGCAGCGCTGTACATTGTACAAAACAAATAATGGGGAACAAATATACATAGGAAAGACAAGACACTGTACAGTAATGACATTGAATAGTAGAAATACAAATACATAGTTGATGTGTAGTTGGTACATGTGCATATCAGGGGTGTAGCAATAGCCATAGCAGCTGCTATGGGGCCCTGGAGAAGAGGGGCCCAGGTGGCACTTAATTTATTCACCATTAACTGTGGTGTTTCTCTACCCTCTGACTTTGTCTCTGTGCTCATGAACTATGTGCAGTGTTGATTGCATGAGAATATAAATTGCCCAATTAGCTCATGTTCATAGGGTAGGGGCAGGTGGCATTGCTTAAAGAGAACCTGTAACAAAAAGAGTTCCCCTGGGGGGTACTCACCTCGGGAGGGGGAAGCCTCAAGGTCCCAATAAGGCTTCCCCCTCCCCTGTAGCTGCAGGCAGTCCAGCACTGGTTCCCCCTGAAGTGTCCCGAAATCGACAAGGCTGATAAGCGCTGATTTATTTACCTTTCCTGGCTCCAGCAGGTGCGCTGTTGCGGCTCTCCGCACAGAGATAGGCGAAAATAGCCGATCTCTGTCGGGTCCGCTCTACTGCGCAGGTGCAGGAGACTTGTGCCTGCGCAGTAGAGCGGGCCGACAGTGATCGGCTATTTCCCCCTATCTCCGAGCGGAGAGCCAATACAGCGCCTGTGCTGGAGGCGGGAAGGTAAATATTTACATCCCGCTGTCCGGGGAGCTTTATCGCCGCCGCTGTGGGACCGAGGAGGACGGGGGAAGCTTCTGGATCCTATTGAGATTACCCCCCAGGGGGAGTTTTTTTCGTTACAGGTTTTCTTTAAGAGTGCATACATCTGAGGGCCACATGAAAGATTTGCTATGGGGCCCCATAATCTCTAGCTACGCCACTGGTGCATATGTTAAAATTACAGCAGTATGAGAAACACTAGGAGGCGGTCCCTGCCCTTGCGAACTTACAATCTAGAGGGTAGTGGGGAGGAAACAATAGGGAACGAAACACAGGGGTTAGTAGGTAAGGCAGTGTGCCTTCAGTGCTGGTTTTCAATACCCTAAAGCACTATATAAATACGTATATAAAAACATTATTGTAGTAATGATTTGCTATTGAAAAAATAATGGGCCTGATTTATCAAAATCAGAACAGTGTAAAGTGAAGCAAAACTGGTCCTCAGAATAACGCATCAGAATGTTTGTTCTGGATATCTGCTCTATTTCACCACTTTTGTTCCAATGTTTCTTTCTCTGGATTTGTATCATGGTCAGGAATTTATGGCTTTTTATTTTTACAACAGGAGAAATTTAAATATAGCTGACCAGTGGCGTAACTACAATTCATGGGACCCCCCAAATGTTAACACCCTTTGTCGCTACACTTTTTATGGGTGTGAAGATCATGATGGGCACATTTTTTTCATGAACCTTGTGAGATGGGCCACCAAGGGGGAGGCCCATCTCACAAAGTCATACCTCCCAACATTTGGAAATGAGAAATTGGGACACTTAGGCCACACCCCTGCCACACCCCAACCACACCCCAGACACACCCCTAGTCATGCATTATATATATATATATATATATATATATATATATATATATATATATATATATATATATATATATATATATATATATATATATATATTAAACTTGCTATGGTGCCCATGGGTGAGGAGGCAAAAAAAAGGATCGAGGCGCCAGCCGGCGGATGCGGTGTGTGGGATGCGGGTGTGGGATAATATTCTCCCTCCCTCCGAATGTGCCCCCCAGTGTCCCCCTGTATGCAGAGATTAAGAGCGCAGCGGAGCGGGCAGTCTTACCATTCATTCTCGCGTATCGGGCATCTGGTCTCCTCCGCTTCCGGAAGCGGAGAAGACCAGATGTCCAGTACGCGAGAATTAATGTAAGACTGCCCGCTCCGCTGCGCTCCTCTTAATCTCTGCATACAGGGGGACACTGGGGGGCACATTCGGAGGGAGGGAGAATATTATCCCACACCCGCATCCCACACACCGCATCCGCCGGCTGGCGCCTCGATCCTTTTTTTGCACATCTGACCCCCCAGTCACCCGGGGCACTGGGGGGTCATAACGGGATCGCGGGAGAGCCCCACCAAATCGGTACAGTCCCGACAAAAACTGTTGGGGGGTATGCAAGGTTCATGAAAAAAATGTGGCCATCATGATCGTCACACCCATAACAAGTGTAGCGACTAAACACGGGTCTGAAGTATAGTCCCCTGTATCGGTGAAGGAAAGGTTGGTAGTTGGGGGGCCCCTTAAGATCTGGGCACCCCTGCAATTGCAGGGGCTTCTCACCTCTAGTTACGCCCCTATAGCTGACCATTTGTTTTTTTTACTTGGTTCCTGGCTGATATGATCAAATATGCTGGTCATATATTGCCCCACCGTATCTAATCTATTCTTCTAGACAGAGGCCACATTTGTTTTTCAGTTTTCTGAACAATTTTTTTTTCTGCACACTATGTGCAATTGTATGCAGAAATTTTCATGGCAGCTGATGTAATTGATAGACAACTGACAAAATGTGCAGAATTATGCTGCAGGATGTCAGTTTTTTTTTCTGCATTCAAAAAAAGCTTTCAAGCGATGCACATGTGCAGTATGTCCATTCAGCTGCTGACTACACTGGAGTGCGCACGCTGGGTAGCAGGAGCGAGCTTGCATCTGTGTGGTGATGTCATTGAGCGTGGCCACAAGGGTGCTGAACGGACATACTGCGCATGTACGTGCAGTATGTCCGCGTCATAGGTTACCTCAGTCACCCCGGTCGGCCATTAGAATGGTGCTTGCTATAGAAAAACGGCGAGTGATGGAGGGGAATGGAAGGCGCGTTAAGCAACTACTAATAACACCCCACACATAACATATGCCCATTTCACCAGAGTCCTTCAGCTCTGGTATCCTTTAATGAGTTCTCCTATGGTTAATTTCTAGGGTGAGACATGGTAACTAGCACATTGGTTGATATCCTGTTTATGGATTGTTACTATTGGAGTTCTCCTATGAGTTTGCACCTGCCTTAAAGTGAACTCAAGATAACAAAAATACTCAATGAGATGCAAATAATTTCTCCTTGCATTCAAATTTCATGTAAATTATACAAGGATTCAAACTGGACCATAAGAATAACTTCATGTCAATTTTTATTGGTCCAAGTAAAAGCTGCATAATATTTACATCAAATTTGAATGCAATGAGAAATTATATGCATATTATTATTATTATTGATTTATAAAGCGCCAACATATTCCGTGCCGCTGTACAAAGTAAGAAACAAACATGGGGTACATAATAATATAGACAATGGTGTACACCAATATACAAAATACATAATTAGTGACAAAATACAAAGAATGATACAAAATACAAATGATAGAATTGGTAATGACAGTGATAAAATTAACATGATGAATAAAATGTATAATGGTTACCAAGACACAAAAGGGGGAGAGAGCCCTGCCCTTGCGAGCTTACAATCTAAAGGGAATGGGGGGGGGGGGGGGGAACAGGAGGAGGGGTAGTATGCAGCAAATATATAGATGCTTTGTGTTTTAGGATACCTAGTAGGAGTGCAATTTGGTCTTAGTACAAATGGAAGTGGCCTAAGGTAGCGCATATGCTTGTCGGAACAAGAGTGTTTTTAGAGAGCGTTTAAAGGTAACAAAGGTTGGCGAGTGACTGATGTGTTGTGGGAGGGCATTCCAGAGGAGGGGTGAAGCGCGTGCGAAGTCTTGTAAACGTGAATGTGAGGAGTTGATTCTAGAGAAGGACAACAGAAGATCATGTGCTGATCTGAGATTGCGATTGGGTTTGTATCTGGAGATTAGTGAGGATATGTACCGGGGAGAGAGATTGTTGAGAGCTATGCAGGTTAGAGTTAGGAGTTTGAACTGGATCCTCTGGTTAATTGGCAGCCAGTGAAGAGCATGACAAAGAGGGTCGGCAGAGGAAGATCGAGAAGAAAGATGAATGAGACGAGCAGCTGAGTTCAGTACCGACTGATTATGATATTATGATTGATCATCCCTTAAAGCGGACCCAAACCAAACAATTTTTAATTAAAAATATTTAGTTGCACCACTCTGACACAGAAAGATAAATAAACACTCCTTCAAACCTATGATCATTTCAGTGCATGCTTTTCACCCTTCTCTTTTCATAGCTAGGGTTATACTGGGGGCAGCCATTAGCAATTCCTCCATTGCCGGACACCATCTACTCCACCAGTTTGCCGGAAAAATCCCGGCAATTTGAAAGGAAGGGAGGGGTTCCTCCAATAAATGTAAAATATTTTATATTTGTCATCATGCAGCTGAAAAAAGGCTGCTATTTATTATTATAATTTAGAAAATAGATTTTATTTCTGATATCTTGTATTTTTAATTTGGGTCCACTTTAAAGGGACTCCGAGCTCACAATAAAAAAGAAAGTTGAACTCACCTGGGGCTTTCTCCAGCCCAGTGCTGGTCGGGAGGTCCCACGACGGCGTCCTGGCTCCTCTCCAACACCCCGATCCGGAATGGCTGACAGGCCGCAGCCCGGGCGACACTCTCCCGAGTGTCGGGCTGCTCCTTCCGCGTATGACGCGGATGACGTCACACGCCGGCCGCCTCGCGTCATCACGGCGGCCGGCGTGAAAGTACTGCGCATGCGAATCGCGCATGCGCAGTACTTTCACGCCGGCCGCCGTGATGACGCGAGGCGGCCGGCGTGTGACGTCATCCGCGTCATACGCGGAAGGAGCAGCCCGACACTCGGGAGAGTGTCGCCCGGGCTGCAGCCTGACAGCCATTCCGGATCGGGGTGTTGGAGAGGAGCCAGGACGCCGTCGTGGGACCTCCCGACCAGCACTGGGCTGGAGAAAGCCCCAGGTGAGTTCAACTTTCTTTTTTATTGTGAGCTCGGAGTCCCTTTAAGAGGAGCCCCAGGATAATCTAGGCCTCCCAGGGCCGTTTCTAGGGTCCTTGGAGATCGGGGGCACCTGTGGGCACCAGGTAGGGAGGTAAAAAATGGGCGTGGCCATGAGGCGAGTGGGCGTGGCCATGGGTGGGGCCAAATGTACATGAACTTAGCAGCGGTGTAAGCTACAGATAACGGGCCTGCCCATCGAAATATTGGATGGAGCCCCCTGTCCTTTACTTAGATAATTTACAATCAGTATAGGCATAGATCAAAGATGTATACGCACATACAATTTTGATTGGTCAATCACTGACCCCCAATTTTACCACCCCCGTGCAGTAAGTGGGCCAACAGACAATGAATTTTATGAACAGAGCTAAAATTGGGTAATCAAAATTGTATGTGTGTACCAGGCTTTACAGCTAATACTGTACATACTGAAAGTAGCAGGGATCAGCATACAATATAGCTGGTTTACAATCAGTAAAGGCACAGAGTAACACCTTACACTGTACACACTGGAGGTAAATCAGCACACAGTGCAGGCACTAGAGAACAGCGTATACTGTACATACTGTAGGCAGCAGAATTCAGCACACTGCAGCTAGCGTGCCAAACATATGAGGATCACGTTGTGCGGCGTGCTTATCGCGCCACACCGAAAAATGGGTTGGCCATGGACCAGAATATAGGTGTGGTAACGGGTGGAGACAAATTTACATGAACCTAGCAATGGTGGGACATTAGATTATGACAGTGGTGGCGAACCTTTTGGAGGCAGAGTGCCCAAACTGCAACCCAAAAGTCACTTATCTATCGCAAAGTGGCAACAGCAATTTAAACTAAATACTGTACAAACGTTTTAACTCATACATGAACATTATGGAAAATCCAAGTTGAAAATAAACTGTGAAGATAAACAATTTCATCCATCCTACTCCTGAAAAATGTATTCAATTTTTTAGAACCTCCCAGTTTTATTTTCTGTTTTAAAAAGCTAAAAAAGTAGGTTTAACCCATTCAGGTTCCGTCGATTTCACGTGAGAAATGTTCACCTCCCATTCATTAGCCTATAACTTTATCACTACTTATCACAATGCACTGATCTATATCTTGTTTTTTCCGCCACCAATTAGGCTTTCTTTGGGGGGTACATTTTGCTAAGAGCCACTTTACTGTAAATGCATTTAAACAGGAAGAATAATTTCTCAGTTTTCAGCCATTATAGTTTTAAAATAATACATGCCTCCATAATTAAAACTCACGTATTGTATTTGCCCATATGTCCCGGTTATTACACCGTTAAAATTATGTCCCTATCACAATGTATGGCGACAATATTTTATTTGGAAATAAAGGTGCATTTTTTCCATTTTGCATCTATCACTATTTACAAGTTTAAAATAAAATAAAAATATAGAAATATTTCCTCTTTACATTGATATTTAAAAAGTTTAGACCCTTAGGTAAATATTTACATGTTTTTTGTTTTTTTTTATTGTAATGGATTTTTTTTTTATAGTAAACATTTTATTTGGGTACTTTTGGGAGGGTGGGAGGTAAACAATAGATTTACTCACTACCCTGTTCAACCTCTCCCTATCCACAGGCACCTTCCCCACAGACTTCAAGCAGGCCATTGTACTACCCCTGCTCAAGAAACCCTCACTCGACCCCTCGCTACCCTCCAACTACCGTCCTATCTCCCTCCTCCCCTTTGCCTCAAAACTCCTTGAGCGTCTGGTTCACAAACGCCTGACCCAGTACCTCAATGCTAACTCACTGCTAGACCCACTCCAATCTGGATTTCGGCCTGCCCACTCAACCGAAACTGCTCTCACCAAAGTGGTCAACAACCTTGCCTTAGCTAAAGCTGAAGGTAAATACTCCATTCTCCTCCTCCTTGACCTGTCAGCAGCTTTTGACACAGTAGATCATCCCCTACTCCTCCAGTCCCTCCAGTCCTTGGGCATTCACGATCTCGCCCTGTCCTGGCTTTCATCCTACCTCTCCAACCGCTCCTTCACGACCACATTCAATGAGTCCTCGTCCACCCCCAACCACCTCTCGGTGGGAGTCCCCCAAGGTTCGGTCCTTGGCCCCCTACTGTTCACCCTATACACATCCTCCATTGGCAAGGTTATCTCCTCCATGGGTTTTAACTACCATCTGTATGCAGATGACACCCAGATCTACCTCCACACCCCTGACATATCCACCACTACCATGGACAAGGTCTCCTCCTGCCTATCCGCCATCTCCTCCTGGATGTCTGCTAGGTTCCTGAAACTAAATCTAGACAAAACGGAATTTATGATCTTCCCACCCCGGCCATCCACGAACCTCCCAGATGTGCATGTCACTGTTAACCACACTACCATTCGCCCTACCTCTCAAGCCCGCTGTCTGGGTGTCACCCTGGACTCCACACTCTCCTTCACTTCCCACATCCAAAACCTCACAAAGTCCTGCAACTTCCACCTTCGTAACATCTGTAAGATTCGCCCTTTCCTGACCTCTGCCACCACCAAACTCCTCATCCATGCCCTCATAATTTCCCGCCTTGACTACTGCAATGCCCTGCTGTCTGGTCTCCCTATGACCCGAACAGCCCCACTGCAGTCCATCATGAATGCGGCAGCCAGAATTATCCACTGCTCCCATCGCTCCACCACGGCAGATCCCCTCCTAGAATCCCTCCACTGGCTTCCTATCCAGTCCAGAATCAGATTCAAGATACTGTGTCTGACCTACAAATCTGTCCACAAAACCTGTCCAACCTACATTTCCGATCTTACTCAGAGGTACACACCTAGCCGCTCACTCCGCTCTTCCAATGAACTTCGCCTAACCACCCCCTGCATCACCCAGTCCCATGCACGCCTCCAGGACTTCTCAAGAGCTGCTCCAACACTATGGAACTCCCTACCTCCACCCATTAGGGCAGCCCCCTCCTTCAACATCTTCAAGAAAGCCCTCAAAACTCACCTTTTCACTCTGGCCTACTACCCCTCACAAGTGCTCTAAACCTACAGCTGAACTCTGGTCCCCTACCATTCGTGTCCTTACCTCTCCCTCTAGATTGTAAGCCTTTGGGCAGGGTCCTCCTCCTTTTGTGTCCTACCTGATCTGGCACCTCCATTACTGTGAACCCATGCCATGCATTTGAGTGAACCTAACTTGCCTAATCTCCATGCTTCATCCAGTGACTAAGCATTACCTTGTACTAATACTGTGCTGTGTGATCTGGTTTTCTTGTATTCCTGTATTGTCATATTGCTGTATGTCACCCCTAAATATTGTCTGTAACCTAAATTAATGTTCAGCGCTGCGTAATATGTTGGCGCTTTATAAATACAATAAATAATAATAATAATAATAATTTATAATGTAAATGTGTGTTAATTCTTTTTTTTTTTTTTTCAGGTGTAGTATTACTTTTTGGCCACAAGATGGCGGCCATGAGTTTGTTTACATGACGTCACTATAAGCGTAGCACGCGCTTAGAGTGACACATCGGGAAGGGAACGGCCAGAAAAGGCGCAGCTTCCGAGAGAAGCTGTCGCTTTTTCAGCGGGGGAGAGGAATCAGTGATCGGGCTCCATAGCCCGATACATTGATTCCTTGGCTACCGAATCCGCTGCCGGGAGTGCGCGTGCAAACTACGTCCAGGAACCAAAATAGGTTAATGCTATTGTCTCATATGATAAGGATTCAGCTTTTGCCATAGTCTCGCAGTTAGCAATCATGTGACCCCCAACATGACAAATTCAGCAATCATGAGGCCCCCAACAAATCATGAGGCCCCCAACAAGACAAATTCAGCAATCATGAGGCCTCCAACAAATCATGAGGCCCCCAACAAGACAAATTCAGCAATCATGAGGCCCCCAACAAATCATAAGGCTCCCAACAAGACAAATTCAGCAGTCATGAGGCACATAAATAGACAGCATTTCACATAAATAGGCAGAATGCCCCCTTAATATGGTAGCCCCCCAAGTTAGGTAGTGAGTGACAGGGACCCCCAGGTTAGCTAGTGAGTGACAGGCGCCTCCAGTTAGGTAGTGAGTGACAGGGACCCCGATAGTGAGTGACAGGGAGCCCCTTCAGGCAGTGAGTGAGTGCCAGGGAGCCCCTTCAGGCAGTGAGTGAGTGCCAGGGAGGCCCCTTTAGGCAGTGAGTGCCAGGGAGGCCCCTTTAGGCAGTGAGTGAGTGCCAGGGAGCCCCTTCAGGCAGTGAGTGAGTGCCAGGGAGCCCCTTCAGGCAGTGAGTGAGTGCCAGGGAGCCCCTTCAGGCAGTGAGTGAGTGCCAGGGAGCCCCTTCAGGCAGTGAGTGAGTGCCAGGGAGCCCCTTCAGGCAGTGAGTGAGTGCCAGGGAGCCCCTTCAGGCAGTGAGTGAGTGCCAGGGAGCCCCTTCAGGCAGTGAGTGAGTGCCAGGGAGCCCCTTCAGGCAGTGAGTGAGTGCCAGGGAGCCCCTTTAGGCAGTGAGTGAGTGCCAGGGAGCCCCTTTAGGGAGTGAGTGAGTGCCAGGGAGCCCCTTTAGGGAGTGAGTGCCAGGGAGCCCCTTTAGGGAGTGAGTGCCAGGGAGCCCCTTTAGGCAGTGAGTGAGTGACAGGGAGGCCCTTTAGGTAGTGAGTGAGTGCCAGGGAGGCCCTTTAGGTAGTGAGTGAGTGACAGGGAGGCCCTTTAGGCAGTGAGTGAGTGACAGGGAGGCCCTTCAGGCAGTGAGTGAGTGACAGGGAGGCCCTTTAGGTAGTGAGTGAGTGACAGGGAGGCCCCCCCTCTAGCCGCCGCCGCTCCCCCCCAGGTAGTGAGTGAGTGACAGGGAGGCCCCCCCTCTAGCCGCCGCAGCTCCCCCCCAGGTAGTGAGTGAGTGACAGGGAGGCCCCCCTCTAGCCGCCGCCGCTCCTCCCCCAGGTAGTGAGTGAGTGAGTGAGTGACAGGGAGGCCCTTTAGGTAGTGAGTGAGTGACAGGGAGGCCCTTTAGGCAGTGAGTGAGTGACAGGGAGGCCCTTTAGGTAGTGAGTGAGTGACAGGGAGGCCCCCCCTCTAGCCGCCGCCGCTCCCCCCCAGGTAGTGAGTGAGTGACAGGGAGGCCCCCCCTCTAGCCGCCGCTCCCCCCCAGGTAGTGAGTGACAGGGAGGCCCCCCTCTAGCCGCCGCCGCTTCCCCCCAGGTAGTGAGTGAGTGACAGGGAGACCCCCCTCTAGCCGCGCCGCTCCCCCCCCCTTACCTGGCAGTATAGTCAGACCTCAGGATCAGCGTCGACCCGACCAGTACCAGCGGGCGCCGGACGCACCCGCTCGATATGCGGAAGTGATGTCACTTCCGCGTATCAGTGCGGGCGCTGGGTCCTAGCGCCCGCATGATTGGTCGCCGGCTCGCCGCCTGATCCTGAGGTCTGAGTGACGCGGCGGCTGGGATCCGTGGCACCCCAGAACAGATTGGGGGCCCCCAAAATAGGGCTAGCGACGCCCCTGAGGCCTCCTATGTCCTCCTTGACTGCACCATTACTATGCACAGACCGTCTGAACATATCCGACGAGCTTGTATACTGTGTCTGCGCAAGTACTGCCACACCTGTGTAGTAAGCCATCCACTTCCAGAACTCTAATGGATGGTTGGTACATGCTAGTATGTCTCCTGCTAGTATTACACTGAAGATGTCTTTGGAAGCTTTACTTATGGCACTTAATTGATACATATGTTTTTTTGGGGGGGTTTTCAGGACAATCTAGGGTTTCTCTGGCTGATATCCCCTCCCCCCCCCCCCCCAAAAAAAAATACAGGCAGTCAATGGGGAAAAATAGCCATAAAGTGTAAAAAAATTCATTTTTTTCCATGTTTCACCCTTCCTAATTTTCACATGACAAATGCCATTGTTATATAATGCCTCGGAATATATTCTTTGATCTTCCCAGTTAAAATGATACCACATATGGCTTATTTTATTACCAGCTAGCCATGTAGCTGATCATTATCTCCAGCCTGTGGCTTGTGCATCCATAGTGATTGGATCTTATTGCTAGGTTGAGTCCTGGGACTTTACATATGCATTGCTAGGCAACAGTAAAGCAATGCATCTGTACAGCATTGGGGCTTTGAACTGTCACCCTAGCGGTTGCATCTGGTTGCTACAGGCAGCAGGCACTAAAGGCGTGTATGCATCCTAGGCTAGCTACAGGTGACAAAAGAGGTTAATATGCTAGGTAGGCGTTAACACTATACTACAGAAAAAAGAAAAACATTTTTATTTTTTTACACTGTGACGCACGCAGGGGGCTCACTTATTAAATTGCAGACGTTTTGCCCCACATGGAAACATGCACTGCCGCACATGTCATTAAAGTTAATGGGCCGCTCAAGAATCAGAGATTTTTAGCATGCGTCTGCATTTCGTGTCTGCATTTTTCTCTGCAGCAATCTTCTGCTTTTTGCTGCATACCGCGTGTTTCTAATTCTATTGTAATTTGACACAAAATAAAAAATCTATTTGAGCAACGACTCACACTTAAAATAATATCAGTTGCCTGACTCTCCTGTTGATCCTGTGTTTCTAATACTTTTAGCCACAGCCCCTCAACAAGCATACAGATCAGGTGCTCTGACTGAAATCAGACTGGATCAGCTGCATGCTTGTTTCAGATGAGTGCTTCAGCAACTACTGCTGCCAGAGAAATCAGCAGGACAGTCCAGCAACTGGTATTGTTTAAAAGGAAACATCCATATCCCTCTCAGTTTCGGTTCCCTTTAAGCACGTGCGTGTGCGTGCATGAACGCATGCATGCTTGTGCACATACACATGCATGACCACTAGCGCGGGAGGTATGTGCATGCACATGCGGGAGCGTTTGTGCATGGGCGGGAGCGCACAGCAGCAGCTTTCACTCCTGGAAGTTAAATTACTTGCTTATTCGGGGTCTATGGCTATGAGTATTAGAGGTAGAGGATCTGCAGTATAGCCAGGCAAGTGGTATTGATTAAAAGGAAATAAATATGGCAGCCTCCATATCCCTTCCACTTCAGTTGTCCTTTAAATAAGTATGAGGTTAATATGACCAGACGTTAATCACAGCACTTGATGCTCATACTTGTTCTTGGTTTGTGACTAAATGTATTAGAAGCACAAGTTCAGCAGGACAGCCAGAAAATTGTAATAGATAAAATGGAAAAAAAGGCACTCTTTCACATCTCTCTCATTAAGTGTCTCTTTAAGAGTAATGTGACTATGAAGCATTAAGTTTAGGACATTGAACCCATTTCACATATGATTTTCCTGATCACTAAGGGCTCATTTCCACTATAGCGAATCCGCATGCGTTGTCCGCATGCGGATTCGCACAGCCAATACAAGTGCATGGGCCTGTTTCCACTTGTGCGTTGTACGGAGCGTTTTTGTGTGCGGGGAAAATCTGCATGGCAGAGCCGTCAGAATTCGCTCCCCGCACACCGCAAAGCGAATCGCATACAATGTATCTAATAGGGAAATCGCATGCGATTTTGGCATGCGTTTTTCCCCGCGATTTCGCATGCGATTTCGCATAGGAGGTGATGTTAATTTACACAGGCAGTGACATGGTTAAAATCGCCCACCTACTACCCTATGCGAAATCGCATGCGAAATCGCGTGAAAAAACGCATGCAAAATTGCACCCGCATGCGATTTCGTCTGCGGTGATTTCCCGGCGATTCCGCACCGCACAAGTGGAAATGCAGCCTTAATGTATGCTTTCTATTAGCCAACTTGGGAACAAATATTTTTTTCTGCTTCCCACCATTTTGCAAAAATCATATCCTTCAATCACTGGTGATTGTGATTGCATTTTGTGATTTTGTAGTGTGAAGTTCGTGAACTCTAATTCTCGTTCCTTCTCATTCCAAGACAAGGGGTTGTTTTGCTGCAGTGGGAATTAAACTGGAAGTCCCTGTATTTACACAAGCACATGCATTGCTCTCTGTTGGGCACACCCAAATGGTTAATACTCTGTTTACATTCATAATTCAGCAGCAGGGCCGGGCCGAGGCATAGGCTGGAGAGGCTCCAGCCTCAGGGCGCAGTGTAGGAGGGGGCGCACAATTCATTCAGCTGTCATTCCTAATTGTGTTTGAAGATGAAAGAAATAAGAAAAGGGGATACATGGCAGTGACTGCAAGCCAGATAACTAGATATTAAGGTGTTGGGGAGGTTGTGGGCCCAGTGGCGCTTCTTAGTCTAATAGCAATCAGTGTGTGATGGCTGGGGTGGCAGGGATGGAGGGGCGCACTTTGGTGTCTCAGCCTTGGGTGCTGGAGGACCTTGTCCCAGCTCTGTTCAGCAGGGCAAGGCGATAGAATGTACAAAACAGCAGATTAGGAACTTGCAATATTTGTTGTAGATTCAAATGAACTTAAATTTAGCTATGCTGGTACTTACATTGCCTCAGAAGAGCTTGAAGGGTAATTTAGGGAGTTTCCTGAGTGGTAAATTGGACTTGTTTGGTATTGGTGTTTCTATGACAACTTGATCAGTAAATACAGTATGTAAGTAATTCATCTGCAATTATTATTATTGATATGCATTTGGAGAGCACTATCATCTTCTGATGCACTTTGCAGAGTACATAGTCATGCCATTAACTGTCCATTTGAGGATCTGGCAATCTAATCCTTACCATAATTATAGTTCAATTTCTCTACCATAGTCTGAAGGCCAATTTTGGAGGGAATCAACTAATGTATCAGTATGTTTTTAGGATGTGGGACAAAACCCATGCAATCCCCATGCAAATACTGTAGTGTCCTGGTCAAGCTTCAAACCTGGCAATCTAGGACTTACATTTGCTTGGCCATCTTATCATAATTTCAACTAATTTCTGGCCAAAATTGATTGAAACTATTGCACAGGCTGAAAGGCATTAAAAAAGGGGCAATCAGGTGTCTGGCTGTAGATTTCAGGAAGCCGACTGACCTCTCCCCCAGGTCTCCTGCCCATCTTAAATATGCTCCCCCGACCCATGGAGAGTATTGCAGCAGAGCTCACACTCACCTATTCGCTGATGAGCTCTTCTTGTGTGCTCTCTCCATCGCCATTGAAGGTTAGTTACAAGTGATGAAGAGAGAGCACAGGAGGAATGCGCCAGTGGACAGGTAAGCATACCCTCTGCATGGCTTGGGGGAGCTCATTAAATGGGGGTGAGCCGGAGCCTGGCAGTCCAGTCCATTTTCTCCTTAGCCCAGGTAAGTCGCTTCCGATGTTGTCTCAGGGTCAGGAGTGGCTTGACACAAGGAATGCGACAGTTGTAGCTCTTGTCCCCGATACATCTGTGAGTGGTGACTCTTGAAGCACTGACTCCAGCCACAATCTACAATAGTGAACATTTCACAATATTCTAATTTTCTGAGATGCTGAATATTAGTTTTTCAGTAGCTATAAGCCATCTTCAGCAAAATGAAAATAAATAAGTGCTTGATATACATCACTCTGTGTGTAATGAATCTTTATAATACAGTAGTTTTACAATCTGTATCTGTATATTAGTTTTACGTTTTGAATTGAGTAGCAAAAGAGTATTGTACCTTGTTAGCCATCAGTAAAAGCAGAAAGGTTTGAGTCAGGATGATACAATTTATTGGCTAACTTAAAAGAATAAGAGTAAGCAAACTTTCGGCTGTGCAGCCTTCGTCTGGCAAAGGCTGCACAGCCGAAAACTTGCTTACTCTTATTCTTTTAAGTTAGCCAATAAACAGTCTTCTTGTTTTGAATTGAATTACTGAAAAAATTAACTTTTCAATGATATTCTAATTTTTTGAGATGTATTAGTAATAACTCACCTGAGGGTGAAAGCTGGTATTGTGAAGACACCAGTGAGTTTTCCATATACAGAACTGGGTAGTTTACTATTTTAAATGGACACTGTAGTGACTAAAAAAACACAGAGACTGCAAAGTAGTTCAGGGTTATGCGCAATGTGTTAAATTGTGAATGGAATTGTTTTAGGTACTGTTCTCCTTCAGTCTGTATAATACATAAAAATAACAACTAAAAAGTGATGGTAAATAAGAAACTTCTCTTGCAATGTGTTGACACATCTCTCTTATAAGTCAAACGTGAAACAGTTACGATTTGCATACTCTGGTGCAATTTTGCTCCCCATGGCTGTCCTCCTAATCTGAAGTAGAGCTTATTGAAAGGAAGTGGGCTCAGCTTTGTCACTTCCTCTGAACAGTATTTTTGGTTTTGGCGAAGATTGTGGAAATCTGTGACATGCTTCCCACATTTGTAGGAAATTGCTGTACAGGGATTCTACATTATTGTTAGAGACAGGTGAGCTGTTGATCGTGACACCAGTGGTTGATGTGGGCTCTCCCAGGACGCGTAGTGTAAGTGGCTATGGGTCTTCATCAGAGACCCCGCAAGGGATGGTAGGCCGCTACCCCTAACTGGCAATTGACAACTTTGCTGCCTAGTAGCCACCAGGTCGCGGTCCCCAGAATTGCTCCACCGCAGGCAGAGAGAACAACTAAATCCACTGTGGTAGGCTGCAGGAGAGGTCATAATGAAGCACCAGATCGAGGGCAGGCAGCAGACAAACACGGTCAATGACAGGCCAGATGTCGAGACAGGCGGCACACAGGCACCATGCCTGTTTGAAGTTTGTACCACACAGAGACAGGCTACAGGTCAGATGAAGCAGCAGACAAACGGTAATCAGGAACAAGGGTGGTCGGCAACAAGCGTACACATTTATTTATCACATCAAAGTGAAGTCAGAAAAGCCGGGGTCAGGAACAATAAATCAAACTGAAATCAAAGGCACTAACAACACTATCAACAAGCTGTAATGAAGTAACAGCACTGGATGGCTGTTACTCAGTCCTTTATATACCAGATTTGAATCTGGCGCCAAATTACGCGGTCTCACGTATGCCCATGCACACTCGCACTGGTTCACACCGCAGCCGCAAACAGGAAACCTTCCTGGGAACATCAAGGCTGTGGATGGGCACCATAACAATTATGTTTTATTTATATTCTGTAGTGTCAACATATTCTGTGGGACTGTGCATAGTGTAAAAACATCCAAAACTGGGGAGCAAAGATAAATGAGCAGTTCAACAAATAGTACAATCAGGTCACCCAGTGACATAATTACAAATACATACATTTGATGTGTACTTAGAAAACATCAATTCTGGTACATGTCCATTTGATAAAATACACAGAAACAGGAAACATCCATTATAACAAGTAGTGTATTTGGTGATAATTGTTGAATGTTGTGCAGTTTAAAGAGGAGCTGTTAGGTATAAGGTCTCAGAGAAAATAAACACATATATCAGTAGCTAAAGATTGGCTGTACTTACATTACATATGCATTTCACTGTCCACGTTTGTACTTCACAGAATTTGTATATAGTATATGCAGAGATAGATGCTCCTGACAGCTCATGGCAGGCTCCATGTTTTTCTGTCAAATGTGTCGTCATGTCCTGCCTGATTCCTGATCACAGATAAGCTCGTTCTTGAACAACACGGTGTGCAGTGAATATTAATGAGCCATGTGGCTAGGAACAATAGCTGACTCCTGCAGAGTACTCTGCCCTGAGATTTATCAGTGCTACACAGCTAGACGGATTACAAGCTTCTGTAACGTCTCATTAGCAGCCGAGGGGAGGGCCCCAGAATGCTTTGCAGTTTAGCTGCGGCTTGCGTCTTTATGGGTCTATAACAGACTTGCTGATAAGCACACATCAAAGGTAACTGAAATGTTTATCTTCACTAATGGCTTTTGAGCTTCCTTCTAAACTGTTTAACACAGGAGAATAGAGGTTTAAATTAGCTTCTGCAGCCTGACAGTTACTCTTTAAGATATCACGTTTTGTCTTGCCAATAACAAGCAGTGTGTTTGACAAATGATGTCATGTCAGGATCTCTCCTGTAGCATGTTCTGTCGCTTGCAGTGGAGCTGCAACTGGGCAGTTCTGACTTGTCTGCTTGCATTCTGTTGCGCATTCGCAGTGAGTCTAATTGTCATTTGCAATCACTCTGCAGTTCATAGCAGTTCAGGATGCTGTCAGGATTCCGCCTATAGTTTGCTGCAGTTGAACTGCAGCCAGATAGCCCTGGATTTCCTGCATGCATGTTGTTGCATAGTACTGCATGCATTTGTTATGATAGTCTTTCAGCTAGCAAATGGTAATCAAGTCAGCTCAGGATTGAATAATTACCATTCAGCTGTGTGGGAATTTGCATACTTGCATCCATTGACTGACGCTGGCATAAAAGTCTGCCTCCCATTTCAGACCCGGCCCGACATAGCGTTCAGCTCTCTGAGTTGTCGTTGGGTCTATGCTGTGAAAGTTGTTATTGTAAAAATGGATAATGCCTTGCTCTGTATTTTCATGTCTGCTGGATGTTTGCTGACCTGCGGGGGTCAGTCCTTCTGATCCTGATAGTTTGGATTCTGCCAGCACCACATTGGTGACTGGTAGTACTCCTTCTAGCCTTGTTCTTGGTTTGTTCTTGAGGATGAACTATAGCAGCGGTTGCCATTAGTTTCGATCTTACCTGTTAGTCTTGTCTATCTCAGTGTGAATGTTGCCGTTGCTGAAACAGTGATCAGATTGGCTGAGCATTCCGTCTGTCTGTCTGTTGTCTGTCTTGTTAATTGTCATTACTTGTGCTTTAGCTAGTGAGTTATTTGAGAGCTACATTTCATATATTGCGCATCAGCACAATATATATGTACTCTAGTCAGTAAGTATTGTATTATTCATAATATTGTATATTGTATTGCGTACCGAACTTTGCCTGCCTCTCGGCTACAAATCTGCCTAATCCTTCCAATATGACTGACATCTGAATTAACGTGTATGACCCAAGCCTGTTACCGACTACGTCTGTTGTGTATTGTATCACTTAGCATCTAGCCAGATAGCTACAGTCGCTCTGGGCAATCTTGCTCCCTTGTTCATTACTCCTGTGTCTATCTGTGGAGAGCCTCTTCCATTACCCAGCTACATAGTCTGGAGCACACACGCTGACTCAGAGTATGCCTCCCCAGCATTACATTATGTCAGGCCAAACACAAACCCACATGGAGGAGGGCTCTGACACAGTGAGTTATGGTTCTTTGTTTTTTTCAAAGATTTGAAAAGCTTGACTGTGAAACAGCAAGCACATTTATGCCAGAATTGGTTAGATTTTTGTTAAACCCAGATTTTCAGGCCACAACTTTTTCTACCTGGGCTGATCAGATAGTTTGCACTCTGTTCAAAGGCAACCCCTTTGATTGGGCAGTTGATGTTTTGAATCACACTACACTGAGAGAAAAACCTCTAGAAAAACCTGTAGAATTTATAGCTTTTGTGATCCATAAGTGGTTAAGAATATCCTTATTACCATATCTTCTCAATGAACTCCTGTTTGCTAGTCAATCAAATATGTCATCAGCAGCTTTTAAAAGCAATCAATATGCAAGCAATTCCACTAAAAATATTCCACAGCCACCCAGTGTAGCAAAGTCTAAAGCTAAACGTAAACATTCCAGAAAATGTTCACAACTAGCAGTGTCATTGCCCATAGCTGCTGCGCATCAGACCTATAGTCAGACTCTGTCATTAGCAGATATAGGCCTCAATTCACTAAGCTTATCTCCTGTCTTTAATAACGTTTCTACAGTTATCACCATGGTGATGAGGCATGTTGTATTCAGGAAACATTTTACCTCAGGCAAACCTAAAGTTAAGTCTTCTGTCTTTAAGTTAACTCTTCAATCCTTAAAATAACTCCACAGTTAAAGACAGGCTGTTTATTAACTGTGTGTGAAAATAACTATAGAGGAGGTAAATTAACAACAGAGGAGGTAAATTAACCACAGAGGAGGTAACTTAAGAAATGAAGAGATAAGATAACTCTCTCACTGGGCCATATGCAATTCACTTTTTCACCTGAGTTTTCTCCTAGGTGATATTTTTAAACTTGTCAATAAATTGTCTTTTAAGCCACCAGAAAGCAAGAAAATACTCAAAATAATTTTGATAGTACTATTTCACCAACTTTTTAGTACTTTTTTATTTGAAAAGTGCTGAAAAGTTATTTTAAATCAGAGATGAAAAAATGTATCCTGGGAGAAAAGTCAGGTGAAAAAGTGAATTGCATATGGCCCACTGTGTGGAAATAAGTTTTCTCTTGCCTTATTATCTCCAGCACAATCTTAGTGAATTGAGGCCAATGAAATTCAGTTGTCATTCATGGGAGTCAAATGGACTTATGAAACTACCAATGAACTTTGCTTGCTAGCCAGGGAGAATAAAGATTTTTGTTGAAAAGAATTGTCTGAATATTCTTATGAGGAAATATTACAGAGTATTGAGCAAATCAAATTGTTTGTGCAGCAAGGAAAATTTACATATACTGCAGTTAAACAATTATTGCGAGTCCTGGAAATTCTTAAAGAGAACCTGTACTGAGTAAAAATATTTAAAATGAACACATGAGGTAACTTCAAATGAACATTACATAGTTATCTTGCCATCAGTTCCTCTCAGAAGCTCACCATTTTCTTCTGACAATAATCCCTTCCAGTTCTGACAATATTTTGTCAGATCTGAAATATATCAGTTGCTGTCAGTAAAATATCAGTTGCTGTCAGTTATAGCTGAGAGGAAAACTGATGTACCAGGTAATGTCCATGTTTCCCTATGGCTCAAGTGGGCGATGTTACAGTTTAACTGTGTACTGACCAGAAAGCTGTTATGGGTAATGGCCATTTTCAAAATTGAGGACGGAAAATTCCCTTGATCACAGTGAACAAACAGGACGCGGAAGAGGAGAAAGACACCGAGGAGTAGACTACATGGAAGGTAAGTATGACTTGTGTATGCTTATTTTGACTTTTAATTTTCAGTTCAGGTTTTCTTTAAGAATAGGAAATACCCTCGTAATGATCCAGTTAGTCAAGTTTATTCTCTGTCAGGAGTAAACCAAGCCAAGTCCACTCCAGCTAGCTTTCTACAGACTGTTCAAGCTGAGAATTTATGTCCAGAATAATTGTCTAGTTCCTGACAAGAATGAATGGGATCCTCCATTTGAAAAATGGGAAATTGAAGCCTTGATTTATGATCTGGAGAATGATCGAGAATATTTCTATGAATTTTACACCGCTATGAGTGACATAATTTTGCATGCATGCATTCAGTCTGCTTTTTCTTTGATTGAAATGAATCTGTGTGTGCATGATTTTGTGACTCCTTTAATTGATGCATGGAATGAGATCTTGAATGATCGCTCTGCAAGTCAGTGTGTGCAACACTCAGTGACTAATGTTGAATCTGTCTCTCCATTGCCCCTAGCAACGACATCACCTGCTAGCTAGTGATGGGCGAACAGTGTTCGCCACTGTTCGGGTTCGCCCGGATTTTGGCCTGTTCGGGTTCGGTTCGGCACCCCCCCGAACACCTCATGGTGTTCGGGAGGGTGCTCGGGCACGCTGCCCGAACCCGAACAGGCCTTCTTTGTTCGGCCGAACACAGCCGTGTCCGGCCGAACATAGCCCCCTATAGGGTCCCAGCATAAAGGGAGAGCATGCCCCCAGTGCGGGGGATCGGAAATGCCCCCCACCCCTCCCCGCTAAGCTCTCCCTTCTGCCGGTACCCTATAATTAAATTTAAGTGCCCAAAAGTACCTGAGGAGGAGGAGGGCAGGAAGAGGGAAGCCGGAGTTCTTGGGCGCTAGTACCAACTGGTACTTCCGCGCTCTCTTGACGCACTTCCTGTTTACATTTGAAGTCGCGTCAAGAGTGCGCAGAAGTACCGCGATGACGTGTACGAGGGGACGTGTCATCATGTAGATGACGCGTACTCTCGTTCGCGTCATCGCGGTACTTCTGCGCACTCTTGACGCAACTTCAAATGTAAACAGGAAGTGCGTCAAGAGAGGGCGGAAGCACCAGATGGTACTAGTGCCCAAGAACTCCGGCTTCCCTCTTCCTGCCCTCCTCCTCCTCAGGTACTTTTGGGCACTTAAATTTAATTATAGGGTACCGACAGAAGGGAGAGCTTAGCGGGGAGGGGTGGGGGCATTTCCGACCCCCTCCGCGCTCGGGGCATGCTCTCCTTTTATGCTGGGACCCTATAGGGGCCCCAAAGGGACATGTTCGGGTTGGGTTCGGGGTTCGGCTCGAACATGCCGAACATCAGGGGCATGTTCGGCCGAACCACACCGAACCCGAACATCCAGATGTTCGCCCAACACTACTGCTAGCCTTGTTTCCCTACAACCAAGAAGAGATGCACATCTTGCTTGCCTAACTCGTTATAATGGAAGCAAGAAATCTTTTCTGACTTTCTTGCAGAATTTCAAAATTTTGAATGCATGTCCTTTCTTCAGATCAGCTATAGCATTTCAGCTGTCCCGGTTTATTATCTTATACTCGCTTCATAGCAAGATGAGAACTTGGGCTGAGGAAGTTGCAGATGAAAATGAGGAGGTCTTGTATGAACACCTGCAATTTGTTAAATTGATTGCAAAGTGTTTTGTAAAAAAATATAAACAAATTCCTACTGATTTGTTTTCTGCATCCTGCAAACCATATGATCCAGCAGACACCAATGGATGCACTGCATCAGTTCCTGAGTCTCAGCAATCATGTTTAGTAACCTTAGAACCCCAGCATCTGAATTTTCCAACTTCACAGTTGAAGAACTGTGGTTCAGATTCACAAATGCTGTGTCCTGATCTTCCTGTTTCAGCACCTTGCTCTAGTTCTGCGAATGGTTCAGAGCATCTGTTATGTGAACCTGAAATCACAGAATCATTGCCTCATCCAGAAAATGTTCCAGTAAATTCACCCTGTACCATGAATTACTCAGTAGTTCTGTCCAATGAAGCTCAGGTCACAGAATCATTATGCTGTTCAGCAGGTGCTTCAATGGTTCTGCCCTGCAACATGGATTGTTCAGTGATGCTGAGGTCGCAGAGTCTTATGCTTCACCCAGTACTTTGGATGCTTCAAGATCTCTAGCAGAGGACTCAGAGGCTCTGCTTACTTCAGTTGGTGTTGCAGTAATATTCACCTGTTTAGCAGCTGTCTTAAGCAGCCCATACACTCAGCCGATTTTCTGGCCGACCGATCGATCCCGATCGATCGATCGATCAATCGATTGCAAATCGGTTGGCCAATCGACCGATCGACGGCCGATTTTGATCGATTTCGATGGATTTCCATCGAACTTGCAGGGTGGAAAATTTAGGTCGATCTGATGAGATTGCTTATCAGTTTGCATTGGCCTTAATGGAAATCTGATGGCAAAAAAAATGCCATCAGATCGAATTTCAATAGATTTCAAACTGAAATCTTTTGGAATTCTATCCTGGTAAAAAATGTTCTAAAAACGCATCAGATAAATCATCAGATGCATTTCTTATCTATCTGCTGCCAATCTGACGAGTGTATGGGCACCTTTAGAGTTACAGTCCCGTCTAGTTAAGCTTGATGAATCCCTGTCCAGTGAAGCAGAAGCCATTGAAGCATTGTCCTCGTCAGCAAGTGTGTTAGATGCCTTACCCTGTACACAGTCTGATGTAGCTAATGTTGTTGAATCCCTGTCTGATGTTGTAGCAGCCAGGGAACTCCAGCCCTGTCCTCTGAATGTTTCAGAAGTCTTCCCCTGTAACATGGATAATTCTGACTCTTTGGTAAAAATAATAGACGTCTCAGAATTTCAGTCCTGTTTAGTGACTGTTCCTGAAGTCCTGCCTTGTATCTTGGAAAATTCTGGTTCTCTGTCCAGTGTGGCAGAGGTTCCAGAGTCCCCTTCCTGTCCAGTGAGTTCCTCAGTCTTGCCCAGTTCAGTGGGGGTTGCTGCAATACTGATTTCTTTTGCAGCTCTTTTGGAGCTCCAATCCAGTGTAGTAGGTCAATGTTTCTCAACATTTTATTGGTATGTACCCCTTCTAAAACCCTGTACTCACCAAGTACCCCCTAGCATATTAATCATTATCACAAGTACCCCTTGACAAATATATATTTAATCATAGTACATGATAATTGGTTCTAAACCATTTTCAAGCAATTACTATTGCTTATAATTAACTAAAATACAAATTTGGTGTTTAAATAAGATTTATCATTTTCTAAAACTCTAAATTTGTATTCTCGGTTAATTATATCAAGCCCGAGTACCCCCTGGAACCATCAGAAGTACCCCCTGGGGTACGCGTACCGCACGTTGAGAACCTAGGTAGTAGGTGATGAGTCTCTGTCCAGTTCAGAGGAAGTTGTGGAGACTCTTATCTAGTTCAGTGCATACATCAGAAGATTTGTCCTGTCCTGTTAATGCCCCTGAACATGACTTGTTAATAACTTTGGTGGAATCAGTGACACCTAAGCCTGATTCTGCATTATTTAGTGAGAGTCCAGTAACTGTAAAGTCTAATCATGATGATTTTCTGCCCAGTCCTGGTTTCAGTCTTATCGTGACTGACTCTGAGGTCCACAGTTCCTTGACATGCCCAGAAGTTTCTCTTGTACCAGTGTGCCCAGATGTGCTCTGTGTGCCAGAATGCCCAAGTGTGTCTTGTGTGTCAACGTACTCAGATGCTTCCTTAGTGGTGACATGTTCTGATATTGCCAGTCTGCCTGCATGCCCAGAGATGGTTCTGGTTCCTGAAAGCCCTGATGTCGATGTTTGTCCTTGTAATCCTGACTATGAAATTGCCCTAGGTTCCATAGAGGTTTTTGATAGTTCTCCATGTGAGCCTAAAGGGCGTTTCTAACCTCTTGGGATCTCTATGGAGCTTCAAAGTGTTCTGGTAAGGAAACTTGTCCTGGTGCCCTGGACTGGTTCGACAGTGGGTACTGTGTTGGAAAGGACAGTTCCGGTGGGCATTGCATTAAAAGATTTGGCATTTTTGGACAGTCCCTGGAAGGTGGTGGGTATCGCTCTGAGAGTTTCGGGGGGCTTTTTTCTGAAAATCACAGTTCTGATGGGTATCACACTGGGGCTTGTAGTACTGATGGGCGGTTCTGGTTCCGATTGGTTCAGTCTTGGTTTGACTGATTCTAGAATTTGGTCTTGTCGGACTGTCCCGACCTTCATGAGTTATCAGTCAGATCAGTTTGCTGGATTTTCTGCATCTGATTTTCTGTTTTGGGTAGTTCAGGGGAATTATGCCAGCTTCTATAGGCATCTGGAAGCCGCCTTTAAAGGAGGTGGGTACTGTCAGGATCTCTCCTGTAGCATGTTCTGTCGCTTGCAGTGGAGCTGCAACTGGGCAGTTTTGACTTGTCTGCTTGCATTCGGTTGCGCATTCGCAGTGAGTCTTATTGTCATTTGCAATCACTCTGCAGTTCAGAACAGTTCAGGATACTGTCAAGATTCCTCCTATGGTTTTCTGCATTTGAACTGCAGCCAGATAGCCCTGGATTTCCTGCATGCATGTGGTTGCATAGTATTGCATGCATTTGTTATGATAGTCTTTCAGCTACCAAATGGTAATCAAGTCAGCTCAGGATTGAATGATTACTATTCAGCTGTGTGGGAATTTGCATACCTGCATCCATTGGCTGATGCCGGCATAAAAGTCTGCCTCCCATTTCAGATCTCGCCCGACATAGCGTTCAGCTCTCTGAGTTGTCGTTTGGTCTATGCTGTGAAAGTTGTTATTGTAAAAATGTATAATGCCTTGCTCTATATTTTCATGTCTGCTGGACGGTTGCTGACCTGCGGGGGTCAGTGAAGTCCTTCTGATCCTGATACGTTGGTGACTGGTAGTACTCCTTCTAGCCTTGTTCTTGTCTTGTTCTTGAGGACGAACTATAGCAGCGGTTGCCATTAGTTTCGCTCCTACCTGTTAGTCTTGTCTATCTCAGTGTGAATGTTGCATTGGCTGAGCATTCCGTCTGTCTGTCTGTTGTCTGCCTTGTTAATTGTCATTACTTGTGCTTTAGCTAGTGAGTTATTTGAGAGCTACATTTCATATGTTGCGCATCAGCACGATATATATGTACTCTAGTCAGTCAGTATTGTATTATTTGTAATATTGTATATTGTATTGTGTACTGACCTTTGCCTGCCTCTCGGCTACGAATCTGCCTAATCCTTCCAATATGACTGACATCTGAATTAACGTGTATGACCCAAGCCTGTTACCGACTACGTCTGTTGTGTATTGTATCACTTAGCATTTAGCCTGATAGGTGGCCCAGAGCTACAGTCGCTCTGGGCAATCTTGCTCCCTTGTTCATTACTCCTGTGTCTATCTGTGGAGCCTCTTCCATTACCCAGCTACATAGTCTGGAGCACACACGCTGACTCAGAGTATGCCTCCCCAGCATTACATGTCAAAACATTTTCTACCATCCTTAATATGTGCTTTGTTAGAACATTCATACCTTTTATGTTGGGTCGACCTAGGTTTCCAGGCTTGTGTATTTTTTGGCAGCATGTAAAGCCTTGTACATATGCTAGAAAGTAGAGTGTGTTCAGTGACCCCTGATCCTCCCTCATCTATTGCCGAGATATCCAGACTGCAGAATCATCTTGGGCCAATATAGGCCAAGACTTCTGTTCTCCTACTCATCCTGCCTGCTCCATGCTGCTCAGTTGTGCGCCACACTGTCGGCCCTTCTGCCTCTTACATAGAAACAGAACACGCTATGACGGTACAGATCTCGGCCTCAAACTGTTGCATAAGGAATTGCATGTGTACACACCTCAAGGGTTACTCATTCCTAGATCCTTTGGCACTGAATGTAGGTGGTTGGGTAGTTTTAACCACTTGAGGACCGTGGGCTTTACCCCCCTTAAGGACCGGCCACTTTTTTTCCATTCAGAACACTGCAGCTTTCACGGTTTATTGCTCGCTCATACAACCTACCACCTAAATGAATTTTAGCTCCTTTTCTTGTCACTAATAAAGCTTTCTTTTGGTGCTATTTGATGGCTGCTGCGATTTTTACTTTTTTTATATTCATCAAAAAAGACATGAATTTTGGCAAAAAAAATATTTTTTTAACTTTCTGTGCTGACATTTTTCAAATAAAGTAAAATTTCTGTATACATGCAGCGCGAAAAATGTGGACAAACATGTTTTTGATAAAAAAAAAACCATTCAGTGTATATTTATTGGTTTGGGTAAAAGTTATAGCGTTTACAAACTATGGTGCAAAAAGTGAATTTTCCCATTTTCAAGCATCTATGACTTTTCTGACCCCCTGTCATGTTTCATGAGGGGCTAGAATTCCAGGATAGTATAAATACCCCCCAAATGACCCCATTTTGGAAAGAAGACATCCCAAAGTATTCACTGAGAGGCATGGTGAGTTCATAGAAGATTTTATTTCTTGTCACAAGTTAGCGGAAAATGACACTTTGTGACAAAAAAAAAAAAAAAGAAACAAAAAAGTTTCCATTTCTGCTAACTTGCGACAAAATAAAATGAAATCTGTCACGGACTCACTATGCTCCTCTCTGAATACCTTGAAGTGTCTACTTTCCAAAATGGGGTCATTTGTGGGGTGTGTTTACTGTCCTGGCATTTTGGGGGGTGCCTAATTGTAAGCACCCCTGTAAAGCCTAAAGGTGCTCACTGGACTTTGGACCCCTTAGCGCAGTTAGGCTGCAAAAAAGTGCCACACATGTGGTATTGCCGTACTCAGGAGAAGTAGTACAATGTGTTTTGAGGTGTATTTTTACACATACCCATGCTGGGTGGGAGAAATATCTCTGTAAATGACAATCTTTTGATTTTTTTTACACACAATTGTCCATTTACAGAGAGATTTCTCCCACCCAGCATGGGTATGTGTAAAAATACACCCCAAAACACATTGTACTACTTCTCCTGAGTACGGCGATACCACATGTGTGGCACTTTTTTGCACCCTAACTGTGCTAAGGGGCCCAAAGTCCAATGAGTACCTTTAGGATTTCACAGGTCATTTTGCGGAATTTGATTTCCAGACTACTCCTCACGGTTTAGGGCCCCTAAAATGCCAGGGCAGTATAGGAACCCTGCAAATGACCCCATTTTAGAAAGAAGACACCCCAAGGTATTCCGTTAGGAGTATGGTGAGTTCATAGAAGATTTAATTTTTTGTCACAAGTTAGCGGAAATTGGTTTGGTATTGTTTTTTTTTCACAAAGTGTCACTTTCCGCTAACTTGTGACAAAAAATAAAATCTTCTATGAAGTCACCATAGTCCTAACAGAATACCTTGGGGTGTCTTCTTTCTAAAATGGGGTCATTTGTGGGGTTCCTATACTGCCCTGGCATTTTAGGGGCCCTAAACCATGAGGAGTAGTCTGGAAATCAAATGCCGCAAAATGACCTGTGAAATCCTAAAGGTACTCATTGGACTTTGGGCCCCTTAGCACAGTTAGGGTGCAAAAAAGTGCCACACATGTGGTATCGCCGTACTCAGGAGAAGTAGTATAATGTGTTTTGGGGTGTATTTTTACACATACCCATGCTGGGTGGGAGAAATATCTCTGTAAATGACAATCTTTTGATTTTTTTTACACACATTTGTCCATTTACAGAGATATTTCTCCCACCCAGCATGGGTATGTGTAAAAATACACCCCAAAACACATTGTACTACTTCTCCCGAGTACGGAGATACCACATGTGTGGCACTTTTTTGCACCCTAACTGCGCTAAGGGGCCCAAAGTCCAATGAGTACCTTTAGGATTTCACAGGTCATTTTTGTTTCAAGACTACTCCTCACGGTTTAGGGCCCCCAAAATGCCAGGGCAGTATAGGAACCCCACTAATGACCCCATTTTAGAAAGAAGACACCCCAAGGTATTCTGTTAGGAGTATGGTGAGTTCATAGAAGATTTTATTTTTGTCACAAGTTAGCGGAAATTGATTTTAATTGTTTTTTTTTCACAAAGTGTCATTTTCCGCTAACTTGTGACAAAAAATAAAATCTTCTATGAAATCACCATACTCCTAACGGAATACCTTTGGGTGTCTTCTTTCTAGAATAGGGTCATTTGTGGGGTTCCTATACTGCCCTGGCATTTTAGGGGCCCTAAACCGTGAGGAGTAGTCTTGAAACCAACAATGTCGCAAAATGACCTGTGAAATCCTAAAGGTACTCATTGGACTTTGGGCCCCTTAGCGCACTTAGGGTGTAAAAAAAGTGCCACACATGTGGTACCGCTGTACTCAGGAGAAGTAGTATAATGTGTTTTGGGGTGTATTTTTACACATACCCATGCTGGGTGGGAGAAATATCTCTGTAAATGACAATCTTTTGATTTGTTTTACACACAATTGTCCATTTACAGAGAGATTTCTCCCACCCAGCATGGGTATGTGTAAAAATACACCCCAAAACACATTATAATACTTGTCCTGAGTACGGCGATACCACATGTGTGACACTTTTTTGCAGCCTAGGTGCGCTAAGGGGCCCAACGTCCTATTCTCAGGTCATTTCGAGGCATTTGTTTTGTAGACTACTCCTCACGGTTTAGGGCCCCTAAAATGCCAGGGCAGTATAGGAACCCCACAAGTGACCCCATTTTAGAAAGAAGACACCCCAAGGTATTCCGTTAGGAGTATGGTGAGTTCATAGAAGATTTTATTTTTTGTCACAAGTTAGTAAAAAATGACACTTTGTGAAAAAAAAACAATAAAAATCAATTTCCGCTAACTTTTGACAAAAAATAAAATCTTCTATGAACTCGTCATACACCTAACAGAATACCTTGGGGTGTCTTTTTTTCTAAAATGGGGTCACTTGTGGGGTTCCTATACCGCCCTGGCATTTTACGGGCCCAAAACCGTGAGTAGTCTGGAAACCAAATGTCTCAAAATGACTGTTCAGGGGTATAAGCATCTGAAAATTTTGATGACAGGTGGTCTATGAGGGGGCGAATTTTGTGGAACCGGTCATAAGCAGGGTGGCCTTTTAGATGACAGGTTGTATTGGGCCTGATCTGATGGATAGGAGTGCTAGGGGGTGACAGGAGGTGATTGAAGGGTGTCTCAGGGGGTGGTATGAGGGGAAAATAGATGCAATGAATGCACTGGGGAGGTGATCGGAAGGGGGTCTGAGGGGGATCTGAGGGTTTGGCCGAGTGATCAGGAGCCCACACTGGGCAAATTAGGGCCTGATCGGATGGGTAGGTGTGCTAGGGGGTGACAGGAGGTGATTGATGGGTATCTCAAGGTGTGATTAGAGGGGGGAATAGATGCAAGCAATGCACTGGCGAGGTGATCAGGGCTGGGGTCTGAGGGCATTCTGAGGGTATGGGCGGGTGATTGAGTGCCCTAGGGGCAGATAGGGGTCTAATCTGATGGGTAGCAGTGACAGGGGGTGATTGATGGGTAATTAGTGGGTGTTTGGAGGAGAGAACAGATGTAAACACTGCACTTGGGAGGTGATCTGATGTCGGATCTGCGGGCGATCTATTGGTGTGGGTGGGTGATCAGATTGCCCGCAAGGGGCAGGTTAGGGGCTGATTGATGGGTGGCAGTGACAGGGGGTGATTGATGGGTGGCAGTGACAGGGCGTGATCGATGGGTGATTGACAGGTGATCAGTGGGTTATTACAGGGAAGGACAGATGTAAATAATGCCTTGGCGAATTGATAAGGGGGGGTCTGAGGGCAATCTGAGCATGTAGGCGGGTGATTGGGTGCCCGCAAGGGGCAGATTAGGGTCTGATCTGATGGGTAACAGTGACAGGTGGTGATAGGGGGTGATTGATGGGTGATTGATGGGTAATTAGTGGGTGTTTAGAGGAGAGAATAGATGTAAACACTGCGCTTGGGTGGTGATCTGATGTCGGATCTGCGGGCGATCTATTGGTGTGGGTGGGTGATCAGATTGCCCGCAAGGGGCAGGTTAGGGGCTGATTGATGGGTGCCAGTGACAGGGGGTGATTGATGGGTGATTGCCAGGTGATTGACAGGTGATTGACAGGTGATCAGGGGGGATAGATGCATACAGTACATGGGGGGGGTCTGGGGGGGGGGGGGTCTGGGGAGAATCTGAGGGGGGGGGGGGCTGATCAGGAGGGAGCAGGGGGGGGATAAAAAAAATAGCGTTGACAGATAGTGACAGGGAGTGATTGATGGGTGATTAGGGGGGTGATTGGGTGTAAACATGGGTCTGGGGTGGGCAGGGGGGGGGGGTCTGAGGGGTGCTGTGGGCGATCAGGGGGCGGGGGGGGGAAATCAGTGTGCTTGGTGCAGACTAGGGTGGCTGCAGCCTGCCCTGGTGGTCCCTCGGACACTGGGACCACCAGGGCAGGAGGCAGCCTGTATAATACACTTTGTAAACATTACAAAGTGTATTATACACTTTGTATGCGGCGATCGTCGGTTTAACATCCCGCCGGCGCTTCCGTATAGCCGGCGGAATGTTGCGGCGGGTGAGCGGCGTCAGGAGCCGGCGGAGGATCGCGTCACGGATGACGCGATCGCTCCGCCCATGCCCTTACAAGGACTGCCGCCTCTGTGGGTGAGCTGGTCCTTGCAGGATACACTTCCCGGCCGCCGATGTACGTTAGGCGGTCGGGAAGTGGTTAATAAGATCCTTAAATCATAACTAACCTGAGGCAAAAGCTACCTAAGATAAGTACAGGTCCACATACATCTGAGTTTTCTGTTCCTCTCCTCATTCCCCTTGGGTATCCATAAGCACTCCTTGAAAATTTTGACTTTTGGCTAAAGTCAAACTTTCAGACTGAAAGAGGCAGGCTTGCTGCGACAATTACTTGTCTGACAGGCAGCATGGTTTTTCCGCTTGGGGACTCGTAGTCTTGATGGTCTAAATGCGCACTGGGATATGAATTTGATTTACTGATTTTACCATGTTTTTCCCTCCCCCTCCCTCACAGGAGTTTTTCTTGGGATGTTTGGTATTTTCCTTTCCTATTTCTTAGGGATTCTCTCATTTCCTGTGGGAGGTACTTTTAAAGTTTTGTATATATATCCTGTTTGAACATGTCTGTGTCAGGCTATGAGTAAAGACACGTCGCTGTCTGAAACGCGTCAGCCATTTTTGTCTGTCCTGCTTTGATCATCAATAAAAGTGGAGTTTTACTGGAGAGTTGCGGATTTGTTTCTACTATAGGCTTGCTGCGTTGTTACCTAGTCTCCCATTCCCTCCATTTATTCAAGCATGCCCTATACTGGACTGCCGTCCTCCGGCTCCTGATCATGTGACATGCATTTGGTATCTGGATTATAGCAGCATAGAGCATGCAGCTGCTGTGAATAACTGAGGAGACCCAACACATCGCGGGAGCAGGTAATTATTACACTGCTTCCTTTGCTACTCTGCAGTGTGTGGAGGGGGTGGCGGGAGAAAGATCACAGAAAATGAAGGGGGAAGTGGAACGTTTTACCGAAAAGACTTGCGTGGGGATGGCGGTCTTTTCACTTGGAGGCTGGTTAGCTCTAGTTGCATCCCTTGTATAGAACTAGTACTTTCTCACCTTTCTGTTACTTTTTTTAATTGCAAAGTGCTGAAAAGTTATCTCCTAGGAGAAAACCTAGGAGAAAAAGTGAAGTGAATAAAGTATGCTCATGATGAGAGAAAAGTAATATTCCTGAAGGATTAGGGCCCCTTTACACTTAGTAATCAGTTGGTATGCGTTAGTGTGCATTAGTACGCGTTGGTATGTTTTTTTCCATAGCAGTGCATTGTGAAAAAGCTTTCAGTTAAAGGGAACCTAAACTGAGAGCGATATGGATGTTTCCTTTTAAACAATACCAGTTGCCTAGCAGCCCGGCTGATCTCTTTAGCTGCAGTAGAGGCTGAATCACACACCTGAAACCAACATGCAGCTTATCCAGTCCGACTTCAGTCAGAGCACCTGATCTGCATGCTTGTTCAGGGGCTGTGGCTGAAAGTATTAGAGAGACAGGGTCAGCAGGAGAGTCAGTCAACTGGTATTATTTTAAAAGGAAAAATCCATATCTTTCTCAGTTAGGTTCCCTTTAAAATACGTATAGTGGGAAGAACTGTGCCATAGGAAAACATAGGCATTACTTTGAAAATCAGTTTTCTTTTAGTTATAACTGAGAACAACTGATTCAAGTGAACCCGAGGTGAAAATAAACTGATGAGATAAACAATTATATTTGTCCTACTTCTAAAAATAACTTTTTTAGTCATCCCAGGATTTTATTTTATATTTAAACATTTAGAAAGTAGATTGAATGTTTTGTTGTCTCTGCTCAGTTGCAGTCTATTAAGTGTCCCTAAATGAAAATACATGAACTATATTGATCCCTTCTCTCTCCCTCTGCTCTCAGAAATATGTAGAAAAATGTATTCTGCCAGGAAAACTTTTATGGCTGTAATTTGCTTATCAGTGATGTTTACTATATTCCAGACAAGACAGAAGCTGCCACTTCCATCCTTAAAAATTAACTCTTTCAGGCAGCAAAATAAAAAAAGTAAAACAGCCTGGTGTCTTAGTTCTATACATACACGTTTATCTCATCATGTCACAAGTCGCCTCGGGTACACTTTTTAAGTGTAAAAGGGGCCTCATCCTTCAAGAAACTACTGTTTGTCCAAACAGAGCATTACATACACTCAACTGTTATTTTGCTGTGAAGTGCACCAACATAACAGTCATGTACCTTACAAAAACAATATTGCATTAGCAAGAGGTCATTGGCCAAGTTGTTATTGCTGATGATTATCAGAGCTGCTGCTGATGAATCACAGTCATATGCCTCACAGATCATGCTGATTAGTGGTAGGCAGTGAGGGGTGACAGAGGCAGCTGTGCCCGGAGACCCTCCTTAGGGGAGGGCAATGTTGCGTATTCCCGACCAGGTGGGTGGGCACTTGACCGGAGCCCCACCCTGGGGGGCGGGTAGTGCACAGGTGCTCCTCCCTGGGGCGGCCAGTCACAGCGTCTGACTCATGCCGGGGTGGGCTCAGGAGGGCAGAGCGGCCCCTGTCATGGCGCCGTACGGCTCGGTAATGCCGGGCTGGTGGGGAGGTGGCAGAGCTAGGGTGGCGGTGGCACTGCTGGTGATAATGGTGGCTATCAGTTCGGGTCGGGCGCAGGACAGCGCTATGGAGGAGATTGTCACCGAGAAGCAGGTGGAGGCCAGTCACCGGCAGGACAGCGCTAACCTGCTGATCTTCATCCTGCTGCTCACCCTCACCATCCTCACTATCTGGCTTTTCAAGCACCGCCGCTTCCGCTTTCTGCATGAGACTGGCCTGGCTATGATCTACGGTCAGTGTGTGTGGGGGGGGGGGGGGGGGCTCCCGAACCCCTTTGTTATTATCTCTCCTGCATGTTGTGTGTCACCCAGTGCTGGCGTGATGGGAAGGCTGAGATTGCCACCTGTGTCCATCAACCTTTACTGCTCTTTATCTTTACAGTGCTCATAAACAGGAGACAGGTCACAGGTTGTCATATCTCACAGCAATAGACTCAGCTGAGAAACAGTCATTTCTGAAGATGTTCATTTTTTAAATATCTGCTCCACCCACAGCCCAGACATTAAAGTGCACCCATGCTTGTAGGTGAAATCTGACTCCTCTCATTACATTCTGATGCCCACATAAACAATAACTTGGCACAGCTGGAATTGTCTGTCAGCTCTGATGATGGAGGGTATGATGTAAGAAGGAACAGAGGCGCCAAAAGGATAAAATCAAATATTAAAAAGTTTAAAAATGCTTAGGGGGCAGTGGTGGACTTACCTCCTGCAGGCCGACTCAAGAAACTGTCTATTCAAAATATATGTTTATTGGTATACTCCAGGGGGGTTTGCAACGCGTTTCACAGGCTTGTACTTGCTTCCTCAGGCAATAGATTATTGGAGCACACAACTGGAGACAAAGGCACAGATTGGTGTGTATTAGAACCAAATGCATAAATATATATGACGTTAGTGTAGTCCGCGTTAAATATTAATGTACAGAGGGAGTAGTAATATATACGTTGTGTATTTATTATACAAAAGGAGTGATGGGAGTTAATAATGGTGTTTGATTGGGAGGGGGGTAACTGGGTAATTGGGACGTGTGTTGTAAGGGGGGGGGGATATGTGGTGGCAAATAGTGCAAAGTATTATCTAAAATACGTTTTTAATCCTAAAGTGAATATCCAGACCTTTAGTGTGGGCAGCGGGTGCAGTAACAGAAAAAACAAACCAAAAAAAAAAATATAACTTACCAGCAATTGGTCCGGGTAACACCTGGCGCCTCAGTGCCGAGATGTCCCCGCACTGCTGTTTAAATAGTGGAATAGTCATGCCCCCTGACCAATCGGGGTGCGGGGTGGGCTGGGGATGCAACCTTTTCGTTGCGTCATAAATATGTGTCTGAGTGCGACCTTTTCGTCACACCTATTACTATTAAGAAGGGCATGATGGTGCGAGCATTGCATCGCACTGAGGGCAGGGTGAATGGCTTCTGGGTTGCGGCGGAGGTTACTAGGCAGACAGCATGTGTATGTAATATGCATGCGTCAGGAGTTCCGTCCGCCATTATTGATGTGGGCAAAGGGAAGGGAAGGCGGAAACAGTCTAAATGTGGCCTGGAGGGGGAGAAATGAATTAAAATTAAAATGAAGGCAAACATTGATGTGTGGGCTGCCTTGAGTGTAATCGATTATGGTGATATGCTGTCTTTATATCATAATTCAATGGAATCCTGATGATGGAGGGGTTGACATGATGCTGTACTTTCTTTCTGCAGACCTAAATCCTTGAGTAATTGTTATTGTAGTTTCAGAGCCTTATTCATTTTTTTTATTTTTTTTTAATAACCTCCTTCAATCACAATACATGCTGCTGGGCACTCAGCTTGGCATTGTGTCAGTACATTGATCACTACTGAACACCACCTGAAATGATCACAAAAGTACATTCTGTAACAATAGGTATGTTATATGTGAATGTAGTACATAGTCCACTGGGTAATCAAACGCCACGTCTGGAATCCCCCCTTGGCAGCTATAGGATCTTGGCAGGATAGTAGCTCTTCTAAGATAAATTTCAGACTTATTCTATCTTTGTATTTGTAGAAATGCCTCTTGTTTTCTACTCTTCCTCATGGAAGCCATTTTCAAGATGGTAAATTCTAGAGATGGTCACTGATTTTGTCTTCAGAGGAGTTTTGTGCTCCACGCAAAGTGGAATTTACCTGGGCTGTACCACAACTTTGCATGGAACTGAATTGAGAGATTACCGAAAATTACCAAACTTATGCCTCATGCTGGAAAATTTAGTGAATTTGGAAAAAAGTGTAAAATACTGAATCAGGTATTTTACTGACCACAATGATTTAACTGAACTGCCCATTGTGAATAGAGCCCAATATCAGCTATGGGTTAATACAGGGGTAGGGAACCTATGGCTCGGGAGCCAGATGTGGCTCTTTTGATGGCTGCATCTGGCTCACATACAAATCAGTAGGGGTTGATTCACTAAGCTTAGTGTGCGTTAAATTTTCAAAGTAGGCACGCTACTGCTGTAGCATGCACTACTAACTTACTCGCAAAACCAAAACTATGCAGCCCTAGAACTTGCATTAATGGTAAAAAGTACTTTATTCATCATTGGTTGGCAACGGCATAACGTTATTTAAAGGCATACTGTATCAGGGTCGGGGAAAAATGAGTTGAACTTACCCGGGGCTTCTAATGGTCCCCCACAGACATCCTGTGCCCGCGCAGCCACTCACAGATGCTCCGGCCCCGCCTCCAGTTCACTTCTGGAATTTCAGACTTTAAAGTCTGAAAACCACTGCGCCTGCGTTGCCGTGTCCTCGCTCCCGCTGATGTCACCAGGAGCGTACTGTGCAGGCCCAGTATGGTCTGTGCCTGCGCAGTACGCTCCTGGTGACATCAGCTGGAGCGAGGACACGGCAACTCGGGCGCAGTGGTTTTCAGACTTTAAAGTCTGAACTTCCAGAGGTGAACCAGAGGCGCGGCCGGAGCATCAGTGACTGGCTGTGTGAGCACAGGACTTCTGCGGGGGACCATTTGAAGCCCCTGGTAAGTTCAACTCATTTTCCCCCTACCCCCTACAGTATCCCTTTAAAAAGAAATTCAGAGGCTTATTGTACCTTTTAAAAGTTTTGGTCTTACAAAAATGCACACATTTACTTGTATTTAGTTTCAAACCTATTGTATGGCTCTCGTGGAATTATATCTTAAAATATGTGGCGTTCATGGCTCTCTCAGCCAAAAAGGTTCCTGACCCCTGGGTTAATACCTTTTTGGGAGGTATATTCTTTAGACTTAGGCTGGGGGAACACTTAAAGGGCACCAAGCACCACTTTTTTTTTCCCCTGGTTTTTAAAAGCTATAGGATCTGCCATGTTCCCCCTTCCTCTTCTAGCTGTCCATTTATGGCATGCACTTGCTTAGATTTGACTGATTTATGAGTACCGCCTCTGGTGCATGTGCATGCCTACACACATAAGGGGTGCCTGACAGGCAGTGAATCATTAGGAACAGCATTGGATAGTGTAGAAAGGGGTTAGAATATCCTGCATCCCCATCTGACAGTAAAAACCAAAAAGTGCAAAGATGTTCTTTCGGTACATAAATTGCCTCCCTTATTGATTGTTCTAGGCTTTTATGAAGTGGTACAACTCTCTGCCTGTTGTCCTTAGTGCTTGGTTGATATCTCCTGATTGTCCGTTCAGTAGTTGTTCTGAGTAGTGCATAGGCCATGTCCAATTCCAGGTTTTTTGTTTTTGTTATTTTTTTACTGTTGTTGAACAACATTTTTTGTATCCTTTTTCTGTGCTGGTTTGTTCAGGTTTAGCCAGGTGTAGCCAGGTCTTGGACACATTGCTGAAAATCAAGTTTCCTAGGAGAGGGTGGGCCACACTAGAGAGCAGAATAACTCCACTAAAGAGAGAAGAAAAACTCCTAAGTTATGGTAGTCTTGTAGCTTACTTCCAGTCTAAGAAATAGGCTGGATTCTGTTACAATTCAGAGATGTGAACAGGCCCTCTAAGGGCTGGTTTACACTGAACGCTTAAAAACTGATATATTTTCATTGATCAGTTGTACTGCAGCAGTGCATTGTGAAAAAGTTTTCAGTTAGGCCTGTATTCCACTGAGTAATGCGATCACACTGCAATTTGCCTCCTAAATTTTCCACTTCAGTGATTGCACTGTGATCCAACGGGTGTATGGGTGCGATCGTGGTGCAATTTGCATCGGGAGGGGAAAAAAGGGCTTGAAAATATTTTAAATTATTGACTCGCAGGAAAAATCGCATAGTGGCACGAACTGAAGGGAGAAGAATATGGAGGCTGCAATATCTATTTCATTTTAACCACTTTATACACCACTACAGTATATCTACGTCTACGTCCTCTAGGGCTTCATCTAAGTCACGAGGATGTAGATATGTCGTGTAGCTGAAGCACAGCTGTGCACAATTGGTAATTGCTCCTGTGCATACCTTCAGCACTATCTGCTGCTGCTGCTGCACTATTTGGTGAAAGGGAATATATGCTCCCTGAGCCAATAAAATTGATTTTTACCATTAGAAATGCTTTTATATTCTCAGTTCATAGTGAAAAATACACACTGTAACATTATTTCAGAATCAACTATCCTTACCATAAATTGTGACAGTAACATAATCCTAAATTGTTTTTTTTTTTTTTTTTTTTTTTTTTTTGATAAACTGTACAAATTAACTAAACAAAATTTGTATTTTTTTAATCTACTATAGCGCTTATTTTTTTAAACCGGAGTTGGTAAAACTGAGAAATGTGGTTTATTTTGTTCGGTTTTTTTTTTCTTGTTTTTCCCATTAAAATGCTTAGAAAACAAAATTGATTGAGGGGAAAATGCCATACAATGAAAGCCTAGTTTGTCTTGGAAAAAAACAAAATACATTTCATTTAAGTGTCATAAGAAGGGATAATGTTATTGTTGATTAAATAGGGACATAGCTAAAATGTCAAAACTGCTCTGGTTCACAAGGGGTAAATAAGGTCTAGATGCAAAGTGGTTAAACAATACCAGTTGCCTGGCAGCCCTGCTGATCTATTTGGCTTCAGTTGTGTCTGAATCACACCAGAAACAAGCATGCAGCTTTTGGGGTTTTGTTGTAGTCCCATGGCCCCATCTGCAGAAATTTCCATGTATTCCTGTCAAGCAGGAAGTCATGAAATCTCAAAAATCAGAAAGCTTGACATAGATGGCAATAAATAAAACAAATGTATGTAGCTTGGGGAAAACTTTGAATTCCCAACTACAGTATAGCAATAGCAGTTGTTTCCAAGTTGGCTAAATATACTTATAACCCATTGTACACGAGCATTTCTGAGCCTTAAAGAGGAACTCCAGTGAAAATAATGTAATAAAAAAAGTGCTTCATTTTTACGATAATTATGTATAAATGATTGTCAGTGTTTGCCCATTGTAAATCCCTGGTTTACATTCTGACATTTATTACATGGTGACATTTTTACTGTTGGCAGGTGATGTAGCTGCTGCATGCTTTTTTGGCAGTTGGAAACAGCTGTAAACAGCTATTTCCCACAATTCAGGAAGGTTCACAGACAGTTAACTGCCAGGAGTACCACGGTCCTCAGGGTTTCTTGTGTGAGGGGTTTCACCACAATATCAGCCATACAGCGCCCCCTGATGGTCTGTTTGTGAAAAGGAATAGATTTCTCATGTAAAAGGGGGTATCGGCTACTGATTGGGATAAAGTTCAATTCTTGGTCGGAGTTTCTCTTTAAGGTGTTGAAACACTAATTTAATTTCTTCCCCAGGCAAATTTTATCGCTGTGATTAAATCTGCCGGACATTGATGCCCCATCCTGGTCACTGAAACATGAATTCAATCAATTTTAAGCCGAGAAATGTCTTTAGGCTATGACTGTGGTAGAAATTAGATTTCAGTGACTGTGACATGGATTGTTATACAGTACATTCACTTAAAAGCACTGCAAAAAGTCAACTCCTTGACTTGGCCTTTAAAACAACTCCAGGCAAGTAGAACCATGGACTAATTTGTTGGTACCCTTTTTAGCTCAAAGAAAAATGTTTAATTCTTCTTTAAATTTAATTGACTTCAAAAAATGTCACTTTTCTCATTTATACCTCTATGCTAGTTATAATGTAAAACATAATTGCAACTCAAAAGGCCAAGGACAACTTCCAGAAAATACAAGCTGCCCATTCCAGTGTCAGAATCCTTTGGTGTGATGGTGCCATGAGTCTGAGTAACAGTTGGTTTAGTGGAAGTTGACCCAGGGGATTCCATTGCTGAAAGACATATATCATGAAAGCAAACATGAAGCGAAAATAAACATGATATAATGAATTGCATGTGCATTACAGCTAAGAAATAGAACATTGGTAGCACAGATATGAGTTTCGTATTGTTTCCTGTACAGGAAGACTTAAACTTCAGTTATTTATGCAAAAGAGCTTCTCTGAGCTCTCTGACCAAGCTTTGTTGGCTACAGTGCTGTTTTCTGAAGCACTTTTCTCAACCTGTCTCTGTTTCTTATTTAAACGCCCTGGCGGTATGTTTTTTCCCAGACTTTTTTATTTTAAAGCGGTGCAATTTTTTCACAAGCTTTTTGACCCTAAAAATCATACTGCTAGATAGATCTGTGACAGCCCTGCACATTACACACCTTCCATGCATCCAACTCGGGATTACCACTCTGAGCTACAGATTTCCATCCTGAGCCTGACTCATGGTTACGCAAGGAGTTTAAGGTTTTACTGCAGGAAAGTTCAAGTGGTCATTAGCCCTGCTCTGTTTTATAGTTTAAAATACAGAGTGTATTATGAAAACTGCAAATATTAGAGAGTTGTGCAATGTTGTTTATGTAACTGAAAATAAAAACGAGACTCTTTTCTTTGCTGCTAATGCTCTAATAATTATCCATACAATTTATTATATCATAAGGGGTTTTTTTGTTTGCTTCAGTGTCAATTTAAAAGCCTGGCTAGAATTTGCTAAAATGCATATTGATAAGCCACAATGCTGCTAAAAGAATGTCGTTTGTATAGATGAGGCAAAACTGGAGCTTTTTGGGAAATCAAGCTTTGTAGGAAGGACATTTCTTTGAAACTTAGGGGCATGGGTTTGTTTTGGGGCTGCTTGTCATTTGGCACATCAGAATATTCAGCTGCTTTCCAACATACATACAGGATAATAAACTAAAACACTTACGTATTTTTCAGACTATAAGACGCTCCTGACCATAAGACGCACCTAGGTTTAGAGGACAAAACCAGGGGAAAAAATGCATATATACTATACTTGGTGCATCCATGGTGAAAGGGCATCTTGTGGATTATGCCCCCTTTATACCTCATGCCCCCTTGTACCTCTTGTGTCTCCCTGTGTCCTACTCTGTACCTCTTTGTGTCCTCTACATGGGCCCACTACAGGAAGCCTCCGACAGTGCAGCGGATTGGAGGTTCCTATTGGCAGTTGTTCCCAAGTCAGGAATGCCCTGCATTTGGACTATAAGACGCAGTGACTTTTTCTCCCCGCTTTTGGGGGAGAAAAAGTGAGTCTTATAGTCCAAAAAATACAGTATAAGAAAACACCCAAGAATAGCTAAGAACAAAATATTAGACTATTCTTAAATGGTCTTATGATCCCTGATTTCAGTCTTCTCAAATATCTATGTAAAAAACTGAAACCTGCAGTGTAAAGAAGGCAGCATTCAAACCTGATACAGCTTGAGTAGCTTGCTCAGGAAGAGTGCGCTAAACTACCTCCTGACAGGTGAAGGTGCCTCTAAGGCCTCTCACACTGGCAGCTGATGGTAAATTCACCCCGTCAGCTGCTCTGCACTGGCCGGATGCATCTTAGAGCTCAGTGCTGGTGGTGAACAGGCAGCCCCCCCCCCCCCCCCCCCCTTATGGAGTCACATCTTGAGCACGACCATGCTCAGATTTTCTGTTGATGATTAACACCGCCATGGTGTAAAGAGCTGACACATGTGGTGTTTCAAACGCCTCCATTAGGCTGCTTATAAATTCACCTGAATGGCACAAGTAGCCAGGAGACTGGACACTGATCTTTTCCACAAGTGTACAGTTCTGCCATCTGTCTTAAAAAGGCCTAATGGTCATGCAGCATAATATTAAAGTTGGGATGTCAAACTCAATCAAATAAGAGGCCAAAATCTAAAACGTATGTCTAAGTTACGGTCCACATTTTTATTAAAATTTAACAAGGGGTAGTCTATGGTGGTCACCCTGAAATGTCAGGTGAAATACCTTAATGCGGCCACTACACAGGTGTGCTCATCCGGATGGGAAGGCAGCATGCTGATTACTTGTTTTGTGTACGGTAGATATATATATTTTTTTATCAGGCACATTCCTGAAAGCGTGGGTCGTGAACCAACATGATTAATATCTCATAAAAACGAACTTGTGCAATTCTGCTAATGAAAAAGATAAACCACACCCACATAAAATCTCCCAGCTGACAAACCTACCCTAATCTTTATAATGCTATGCCTAAACGATGGTCCATAAAGATGCATGCTGGGAGTTGTATTATTATTCTTTTTTTTTTTTTTTAATAATAGTATTGTACCTCTAATTACATGTTAAGTGAGGGTTTGTGGTTTTGTTTTTTTTCTTCTTTTCTCTATTTGCATTCCCTAAATGTTTAAATGTCCCAGTTATATTTTCTGTGTCTGTGCAATTTGAGAACAAAGGCTCATGTTCTGTTTGATGTACTGACAAGGATAATATGGGAGATGCACAAGATATACAGGCAGGAGAGTGGAAAGCAGCGGACTGCTGTCCTTCCTGATCACAGGGCGGGTAGTGCTCCTACGCCAGCATTTCTGGTTTCCAATACATTACAGAAGTCATCCATTTAAGTATAAAGGATACCAGAGCCGAATCAACCTGGAGAAACGGGGGGTACAGGCATATACGGCTGTCCTGATGCCCACCGCTCCCCCCCCCCCCATTATTCTTTCTACCCCCTCATCCTACCTAAATGACCCTTCGGCAGCCTTTTTTGGGTCACTAGAGTAGGGCACTACTGCGCAGGCCCTGGCTGGCTGACCGACTCCGGCAATCAGGAAGATGCTGCCGAACGGGCATTTAGGTAGGATGCGGGGGCAGAGAGAATACCGGGGGGAGTGATGAGCATCAGGACAGCTGACAGTATATGCCTGCTCCCCCAGTTTCTCCATGTTGATTCAGCTCTGGTATCCTAAGGCAGGGCTGTGGAGTTTGTACAAAAATCTTCCGCTTCCGACTCCAACTCAGACTCCTCAGTTTATGAAACCTCCAACTCTGACTCCAGGTACCCAAAATGGCTCCGACTAAGACTCCTTAGTCTAATACTTACGGTACCAGGGCTGTGGATTTTGTACAAAAATCATCCAACTCCTTAGTTTAAGAAATCTCCGACTCCAACTCCGGGTACCCAAAATTACTCAGTTTCTTTCTGTCATAAGTTCCTGACTTTGCCTATAAAGAGAGCCAGAGTTATGAAATAACACATTTGCTCAACATATCCGCAGCTATGGGCTGAACTATCAAATTATATTCCCCCTGAGACTGTTGGGACAGCGTAGTTGCAGCTTTTCTAGACCATCCAAATAAAAGTCCTTTGGTGGGTCCTCAAATAATGTCAAACACCTGATCTGAAAATTCTTGTTCAGGGTATATGGCTAAAAGTATAATGGATTTCACTAACAATACAATTTGCAGAACGATCATTTGTGAACAATTATTCGTATAAACTATTGGAATTGAACATTTGGAACCACTAACGGACAATCTCCCAAGCAAATGGATTGAATGGATTGATTTGGGGTTTATTTGTCATTTAATGGTCCCAAACGATCATTTCCTATTGTTCATATGAATAATCTCTCTTAAACAAATGTTTGCCAAAGTGTATCGTTAGTGGCCACCTTAAGAGGCAGAGGATCAGCAGGATAGCCAGACAACTAGTATTGCTTGAAAGGAAATGGATATGGCAGCCTCCGTATCCCTCCTGCATCAGCTGTCCTTGAGGGGTGTTCCTTCAAATTTGGGAACAGATAAAAGTCCAAAGGTCAGGTGAGTAGAAGGAATGGTGGACCAATTGGAAACACAGTTTGCTCAGTTTGGCAGCCACCACATTGGTTGTGTGCGCAGGGGCATTGTCCTGCAAAAAAATTGGATGATTTCTATTGCATCCTGCAGCTGGGCCAGGAGTCTAGCATAATACTGTCTGGGGATACTAGAGTCCTTTAGAGTTGTTTTGCTTTTATATTAATTCGCCTCTGGTTTTCTTTAAGCACAATTAGTTGTAAGTACAACCACTTTAAGGGTTATTTTGAGGCTAACATAAAATTATCCCTCAGAAACTACATGGCATAAAATATATTACCTGCCTATATGTCCCCTTACGTCACACAAGGACAATAGCTATCCCCGCACCCCTAAGCGATCACTGGTTATTGATCACACAAGGAAATTGCTTGATAGCTCATTCGTGCCGCCACATGTAAAGCCCAATCTACACGATACGATTCTTTATACGATTCGATTATGATTCTATTTACGATCCGATTAAATCCGACTTGCCCGATCGGGATTCGATTCAATTCGCTATTGCAAAACAATGGCAAATCGAATTGAATTGAATCGAATCCCGATCGGACATGTTGGATCGTAAATAGAATCGTAATCGAATCGTATAAAGAATCGTATCGTGTAGATTGGGCTTAAAGAAACTAGATGGACAATCTTCAACATCAAATGAGGTAACACATGGGCACCGATGAAATAGCAATACATTTTAACCCACTTGTGATCATAAAAAGTTGCAGCATACAGTTCACATATGAAAGTTATGATACATCACCAGTCCTGATGACCCACACACATTCAGCCCACGGATGATCCAACAATTGTTTCGCACCACACTGGTGCTTGTCTAAAAAGTCATAGTGCAGAGCCAGGGCTTTGGAGTCGGAGCAATTTTGGGTACCTAGAGTCGGAATTTGAGTCGGTGGTTTCATAACTGACGAGTCGGGAGTTGGAGTCGGTTGATTTTTGTATCAATGGACAACAAAGAAAAAGTACCCAATAATGACACCACCATTATTAGGTACTTTTTCTTTGTTGTCCATGTTTGCTCTGATTGCCCAATTAGCACATTCCTCCCATATTATCTCTATTATTAATAATAATAATAATAATAATAATAATAATATTATTATTATTATTATTATTATTATTATTATTATTATTATTATTATGGTGCTTGTCCATATGGTTGCTTAAAGGGATTTTTGTATCAAATCCACAGCCCTGGTAAGAATTAGATGAAGGAGTCGGAGTCGAGGAGTCAGAGCAATTATGGGTACCTGGAGTCGGAGCTGAAGTCGGTGGTTTCATAAACTGAGGAGTCGGATGATTTTTGTACTGACTCCACAGCCCTGTGCAGTGCAGCAAGCCATAGAATTACTTATTTGTTTAAGTGAGAGCTGTTTCCAGTTGGCTGCAGTGGTACGCGCGTACTGCTGCCAGTCCTAGGAGTCTAAAGTTGTCAAATAGGTGATTACTAAAGCAATATACTCACAGTTCACAATACAGCGCCAGGGACAATTTTGTTGGTTAGTGAAAACCCACCGTTCTTGGGGGGGGGGGGGGGAGAATGGGATGTTCAGGGCTATGTTCAGTGTCTTTAGGTTTTTGTGTAAGGTGTCAAGACGCGTAGTAGCTATTTTCAAGAACCTGTCAGCACCCGCTATTACGTAGTTCTAGTATATGAACACTCCACTTTACATAGCCATGTTTTATCTAGTTCTGCACTATCCAATGTCAAAGAGGACATCGCAGGAGTGAGTTGAGTTCTGCCTACGTAATTGTTAGCCGGTGTTTTTATTTGCAATGTAGACTACAGCAAAAACAAGATAACCATTATATTACAGCCACCTGGGCAGTTTCCATATTTAATATTGCTCCCATGTGTGAATGACACCTTCCTGGTTCCAAGGACTTTCCTTAAATGAATGGCTGGTGTCTGGTCACTGTTGCAAAAACATATGAAAATATGATTTATCTCAGCACAAATTTCAAAATGTTCTTGCTCTGCCTGTTGACATTCATTGCTTAGTTAAAGAGAACCTGAACTGAAAATAAAGTCAAAATAAACATACACAAGTCATATTTACCTGCCATGTAGTCTGCTCATTAATCTTTCTCCTCTCCTGCGTCCTGTTTGTCCAGTGTGATGGATGGAATTCTCTGTCCTCCATTTTGAAAATGGCCATTACCCAATAGCAGCATTCCGGCCAGTGCACTGTTATATCGCCCACTTGAGCCATAGGGAAACATGGACATTACCTTGCACATTCAGTTGTAACTGACAGCAGCTGATATACCAGGGCTGTGGAGTCGGAGTCGGGGCAATTTTGGGTGCCTGGAGTCAGGAAAAAATGCCCCGACTCCTAATGAATTTATACTGTAATTAAAATAGAAAATATGATAAAATGTTCTATTTCTCAGATAATCGTCATCCTAAATAATTTATACATACAGTAATAGCTGTGCTTAGTCCACAAAAATGAAATAAACCAATCAAAATGAGTTACTTGTGCTGCTTAAATGAAGCAGTCACCGTATTTTAAAGTCAGATATACACATCTGATTGTGACTGTATATATGATGAATCATATATGTATGTATATGTATGTATATGTATGTATATGTATATGTATGTATATATATTTATTTTTAAATCACATCTATGCTGTAAGTATAAAGCCTGATGTGTAGCCGTGTCACTAATAGAGATGGTCAATGAGATGGAAATAATTCTGCATTGATTCTGATTTATGCAAATGTACGCACTCTCTTTGCTCATGAAATCAAATAATTTGATATGTTAAAATTTGGTTTGGTGACTACGAATTAAATGGTACCTGAGAAAGATGAATAGAAAAGATTTATACATACCTAGGGCTTCCTCCAGCCCCCTTCAGGCTAATCAGTCCCTCGCTGTCCACCTCCACCACCTGGATCTTCTGCTATGAGTCCTGGTAATTCAGCCAGTCAGCGCAGTCCGGCCGCATGCCGCTTCCACAGCCAGGAGCGTTCTGCACCTGCGCAACAGTGCTGCGCAGGTGTAGTACGCTCCCGGCGGCGGAGTGTGTGCATGCGCACTACGCCAGACTGGCTCAAGTACCTGGACTCATAGCAGAAGATCCAGGTAGCGGAGGAGGACAGCGAGGGACTGATTAGCCTGAAGGTGGCTGGAGGATGCCTTAGGTATGTATAAAACTTTAATTTCATCTGTCTCAGGTTTACTTTGTTACACAGTAGTACTATACTCTACATATGCACTCTCCACAGAGCTGCAGGGAATCCACTGAGAATGTTGTGCACATTGAACACAGAGGTGCTGTCTATCACCGATAAACCTCCTTATTCCCCTGCAGAGTATCTGCACATCACTCTTACATGTACCCACAGTTACATTGCCTAGGGCCTGATAGATGTTCTTTGTTCCGGCCTGTACTTTTTACAAGTACTCTTACCAAGGACTAGTTTTAGTCTATGACTAAAGGGACTAAATATGGCAGTCTCCATATCCTTCTCACTTCAGTTGTCTTTTAAAATTCCTAAGCGTTGGCAGTTATGAGACGAATTTCATGTTACATACTTTCAATCAACAAGATTATAATATGCAAATTAGAGGAGTCGGAGTCGGTGGAATCCTAAACTGAGGAGTCGGAGTCGGTGGATTTTATAAAACTGACAGCAACTGGTATATTTCAGTTTTGACAAAATCTTGTCAGAACTGGAAGGGATCACTGTAAGAAGAAAATGGTGAGCTTCTGAGAGGAACTGATGGCGAGGTAAGTATGTAATATTTACAGTTACATCATGTGTTAATTTTCAATAATTTTACTCAGTTCAGGTTCCCTTTTAAGAACCTTCAGGTACTTACAGTAGTAATCTATTTTCATTCCTTTTAGTTCTTGTAAAGACATGTATGTCTTGCAGCCTTCCTGCTTTTTGACCCTCAGGGGCCCAGGTATTGCTGTGTACTTGAAGATCACCTCTTCCAGGCTTTAAGCTGCTAGAGGGCACTCCCTGAAAAAAGGGTTTTTGATTTTTAATACGCATTGGGAAAACCTAGCTATACACCAAGCAGTGACAGGTAGGGGTTAAATATAACTCAGTGCACCTGATCTGCATCCTTGTTTTTGTTTTGTGTGTTAAAGTATTGGGGCAGAGGATCAGCAGGACAGACAGGCAAACAGCATTGTTAGTAAATGTCCTCCTTCACGTGCAGGGCCATTTAAAGCAATTTATCAGTAAAGCTGTTTGCATTTTTTGAAGTCTATAACCACAAGTGAGCATGGCTCCACATGACCACAGTGGAAGTAACAAGTATAGAATCATCTGTGGGGTAGTACTGTCACTACTTCATTTTACTATTACCCTAGTTTAAAGCATTAGGAGCTCTGTTGTTGATCTGTCTTCATAGGGCCAAAGAACATGCCTTTTTCTCCCCCTGGCTGCATTTGGTTAAAGCCTCCTTCATTGTCATTTCTTAAGTGCTGGAACAGTCAACTTCAGTGAAATTTGTTTTTCCAATGTTGCTTTATAAATGTATTTTCCATTATCCATGCACACACCAGACATGGGACAATAGTGCATACACAGTGTATTGAGAAAGTATTCAGACCCTTTGCAGAAAGTTTCACTTTTTGGTATGTTGTAGGCCTGTGCTAAGCCTGTTTACATTCACCTGTTTTATTGTGAATAAATCGAACAGGGGGTTATGCTATTTAATAATGTAATATTGATGCAGCCATTGCAGATTCATTGTATTGCTATGGGCAGAAATTCTCTTTGGAGAAGTTAGACTATGCACTGGTGGAGACGCCCTGAATTGTGTGTGACAAGTGATGGTAATGGATATATGAGAAGTGTGACGTCTTACCTTCTCGGTAGAACAAGCCATAAATAATGGAAAAAAGAATTGTTTATTCATGCACGTTAGACAACGCGTCTCTCGGGTCACAGCCCGCTTCTTCAGGTCGTGAATACATGCCTGCAGATATTTGGTCAAACCACTAGGGCGCATATATAGCCTGTGCCTGTCTGTATTTCATGTACTCTACAGGATGCTAGTGAGCATGAATTCTGGCAAAGCGCACAAAGTACTCAGTATAGTTGATAAGTCATTGATTACAGTTGCTGTATGTGTATTTGTAGATTGCATGAACTTAGGTTCTTAGTTTTATCAAATTCTTCTCTTGCAGGCCTCATAGTGGGAGTGGTGCTACGGTACGGTGTCCATGTTCCAAGCGATGTCAACAATGTTACCATGAGCTGTGAGCAGCAGATGAGCCCAGCCACACTGGTGGTGAATGTGAGTGGCAAGTTCTATGAGTACACCCTGAAAGGAGAGATCAGTGCCAAGGAGCTGAACAATGTCCAGGACAATGAAATGTTACGCAAGGTGAGACATGATCCATTTTTGGCATGTTACTATTTACCCCTCTCAAGAATGATCTAAGGCAAGATAAATGCTGAAACTTCAATCACCCCTTTAATCCAGTGTTCCCCAAAGGCCCACCAACAGTGCATGTTTTGTGGAAATCCACACAGGTAGTTAATCAGCTCTGCTGAGACACTAATTAACCCACCTGTGCATGTTTGTGGTTTTCTGCAAAACATGTACTGTTGGTGGGCCTTGAGGACAGGGTTGGGGAACTCTGCTTTAACCTACTGTAGTGGGGTAAAGGCTCATACACACGCTCAACAAACGTATTTTAAATGCACAATTATCAAACAACTTTTGTTGAAACAAACCAAAAAAGTTGTTTGCTATTGTTCAAACAACTGATAAGACGCAGTTCAAGTCAATCCAACTGTTGGATTGACTTGAGCTGCGTATTATCAGTTGTTTGAACAATAGCAAACAACTTTTTTTTGGTTGCTTCAGCAAAAAGACTACAGTTGTGTGTGTGTGTGTATGAGACTTTAGTCATGTGATTGCTTCCTTTCTGCCACCTTCATCTCTGGAGAATGGATGCCTCTGCAAAGGTTTGTGATGGTGTCTCATTTATTAACCTCCCTGGCGGTATGAATCGCGCGGCTGGGTTTTTCTCACTTTTTTTTTTTTTTTTTTTTTTTAGCATGTAGCTAGCCTAACGCTAGCTACATGCTTCCCCCCCCCCCCCCCTCCCCGCGGCGTCTGCCCGCCCCCTCCAATCGCCGCCGGCGCCGCTTGCCCATAAGGAAATCCCGTTCTGAACGGGATTTCCATGAGGGCTTCCCCCGTCGCCATGGCGACGAACGGAGTGACGTCATCGACGTCACAGGGAATCCTGATCCACCCCATAGCGCAGCCTGGCGCCGATTGGCCAGGCTGCGCAAGGGGTATGCGGGGGGGGGCATTTATCGCGGCGAGTAGCGGCGCATCTGCGGCGGGCGGCGGCGATCGGACCAAACGCGCAGCTAGCAAAGTGCTAGCTGCGTGTTTGAAACAAAAAATGATGCAAATCGGCCCAGCAGGGCCTGAGCGGCACCCTCCGGCAGCTTACCCCGTGTCCAGCACGGGGTTACCGCTAAGGAGGTTAACTTGGGTGTGTTCCGAGACCTGAGAGTCTCCAGCACAAAAGGACAGGTTTGGGATCTGACAGGAAATTGGATATGTACCTTCTGGTGCTCCGTTCCAGTGCTGGGTCTCTAGGCATATCCAACAAGAACTTGTCGGAGATGCTCTCGTGGCAACATCTGTGGATGAATACAGTCCATGCATGCTGCCCAGTAACACGAAGTCGCTCTTACTACTGGTCATGCGAAGACCATATTTGTACATGTGGTCAGGACGTATCCAAGGCAGCAGCGGTGGGATTCAGGAGGATCTTGGAAGTCTTTACAGACCTAAACATTTTTTTATTTTTTTTTGCATGGGTGGGGCTTAAATCATTTCAGAGCATATGTGAACGATGAAGTTCAAATAATGTTTGTAATATGCTAATTAGATGACTAGGGAGGGGAATATTTAGTAACTGAGTAATTAGATCAGTAAAATATTGAAATTAGTATTGTATCAAATTATGCATAATGAAAAGCATCAAAACTGCATAAAATTAAAATAAAGGGATCAGATGTTATAACAGTGGTCTATTTAGGGATATATTCATTTTGCTAATACAATAGTCCCCCTGCATCCATTCAAATTGATGGGTAGTTGCTAATATAGGTAGGTACCTAACTATATGCTCCTAGGGTTGTTTGCCTGCTTTTACCATAAACTCCATTAGTGGAACCAGTGTGGCCTGGTACATTTTTTTTAAAGTGGACCTTGACTCAGAATTTCCTCTCTGCTCGAAAAGATAAGTCATAGCGGGATAGCCTTTAGGGAAAAATAATCTTCTTCATTACAATTTATGGAAATCCTAAAAAAAAAAACTGAAGTTTTTAACTGGGTTACTTGTGCAGGGAGCACATAAGGGTGCAAGGGTTAAGCCTTAGTCTTTCCTGCAGAGTCACAGCTGCTATTAAATCTAATGTAACAAAGGAAACACAAAGGACAAACTGCAATGAATTTCTACAGTACTCTTATGTGGAATGAAAACTTTTCATTGTGTGTTGTGCAAGAGTTTGGGTCCGCTTTAGGGAGCGATCACTCGATTTCCCCCTCCATATTGTTCAGACTATTGTATTTATGCAGTATCTAACTCACAAGTTAAAAATGACCAACTTAAAGTTTCAGTAAATACAATCATTTTGCAAAATGGGATTTTTGTAAAATATTGATCTAATTGAATTGAGTTTGAAAACATTAAAATTATTTTTTTTCTGTGATCATTTTGACAAAATAAAGGGGCCCTGAGCAGTGCATAGAAATGGAAATCTGCACTTACCTGGGACTCTCTTCATCCCCCCCCCATCCGTAGCCCGCGAGGATCCTCTGTGTCCTCTGGGTCTCCTCCGTGATTCCGCTTGTGGCTTCATTAAAGCAGAATATAACCCAGCATTTCTTCTTTGCTCTAAAAAAATTATTTACAGCATATTCTATGCAACCAGCATTTTTTTTTTTACTAGACCAGCATTCGAAGGGTTACATACAGAGCTTGAAAGTTCAGTGCATTGAAATCTGGACACATCCTAAGTTGTAGATAATGGCCTCAATTCACTAAACTTATCTCCTGTCTTTAATAACTCTTCTAGAGTTGTTACCATGGTGATAAGGCATGTAGTATTCAGGAAACATTTTACCTCAGGCAAGCCTAAAGTTAACTCTTCTGTCTTTAAATTAACTCTCCAATCCTTAAAATAACTCCAGAGTTAAAGACAGGCTGTTAATTAGCTGCATGTGAAAATAACTACAGAGGAGGTAAATTAACTACAGAGGAGGTAAATTAACTACAGAGGAGGTAAATTAACTACAGGAGAGGTAACTTAAGGAATGAAGAGGTAAGTTAACTCTCTCACGTGTGGAGGTAAGTTTTCTCTTGCCTTATTATCTCTAGCATGATCTTAGTGAATTGAGGCCAATGTTTACTTAAATGTATCAAGTGAGGAATGTGACACATTCTCTGACTGTGCAGAAGCAGCTGGAGACAGACACTGAAAGCATGTCCGCCTTCAACACATAATTAATAAAACCAGTTATTAATAAAATGCAGTCTGCTCACAAAGCAAAAAAACTGTACTTTTGGGTACCTATAATATCTAAATGAATAATACTTATGCACAAATGCAAATATGATAACCGTATGGCATATAAAAAGTAGGAAAACATGTTTTTATTGAATATTATGTCAGGGTTTTATACCGCTTTAAGCTGGTAACTTCGGCTGAAGTCATGAGCAGCTGCACATGCCTGGTCCATCTGCGCACCTGACTCGATCACACACCTGTCGCTGTTAGCCTCCTGCTCCATAGACTGAACCATACACGTGCAGGAGGCTTACGGCGATGGGCGTGTGATTGTCAGGTGCGCAGATGGGCTGCGCAGAAGCAGCAAAATGGAGGCACAAGCAGGACCATGGAGAAAACTTGGAGGATGCCGGGGACCTTGTGGGCTACGGGGGTGGAGGAAGCCCCAGATAAGTGCAGGTTTTCATTTTACGCAGGCATATAAATATATGCATTTACATATACATTTGCTGTCATTTAAAACATGTTTCCTATCTCTTATAGAAGTGGTCTTCCTTCAGCATATGCATTCTATTTAGCAAGGTTATTACTCAGTAATAGTCCAACTTGCTTGATTGGTAGAGGCACCCAAATACAAATAATACAAAAAGGAGAAAATGGTAATCTGGTCTCCATATATATAGGCTGATAGAAAAGTCACCTTTTCAATAAGTGGACTACTTAGCCCAGTTTTCTTACTACATACTACACAGGATTGGCTCCCTCTCCTCTCCTTTGTTTTGTATTCTTTAGAGTTACTGCGTTGTAGCAAATCGGTAGATCTGCCTGTTACTGCATAACTCTTTTTATTGCTGCTGCTTTAGTATTGCACTAGAAACTGCCTGTCTCTGGCTGAAGCCTGTTCAGAGTATGATGTGACCGGGAAGTAACCTAGTTACATAGTTTACCTAGTTCACATAGTTATGTAGCAATCTGTTCTGTTAAAACGTGTGTACAGTAGTAGCTAAGATGTGGTCATTCATTAGAAATTGTGAAAGTAAAGGTGGCCATACACTTATAGGTTTTAAGCAGATTCGACCATCAAATAGATTTGTCAGATGCCTGTCAAGTCGAATCTGATAGGAATCTATCTGATGTGTGCCACACACACACACACGAGGAACAGGTTTCCAGAATGAAATCTATTGGAAATCGAACTAAATGCATTATTGGACCATTAGATCCAATGCAACTCTATGGGTCATAGATCTGCTGCCAGCAGCAGATTGACCTAGATTTTCCATCCTGTCAGATCAATTAGATCGATATCGGCTTTAAATCGATCGATAGAATCGATCAATTCCATAGAATCGACCGATGGCTGAAATCGACCAGTGTATGGGCCCCTTAAGCCATGCATATGGTGTGCCTACAAAAATTTTTTTTTTTTTTTATTTGCTTAATTTGAGTCCGCCAGGAGAAAAGCGCCATATATGTTCTAGGTCCTGTCTTAATCTCTATTAATATTTTTGGCATTTTCATTCTGGGTAAAGTCTTTGATACAGGTGCTTCCTTTTAATGAAGCATTTTTTGATGGATCCTATGCATGGCTCTTGAATTTAAACTGCAGTTTTTAAAGCAGGGATTCATTTTATTTTTCTTTGGTTTGATTTTGTCATTTTCCGATATGTTACTTATTTGTAAAGGTGTTATTCTTATTATTCTGTATCTCCAATGCTTTATTCCTTCCATAGATAGAAGTGGGAGTCAGGGACGTAACTGCAAATCATCAGGCCCCCCTGCAAACCAGGGCGGTGGAGTCAGTACAAAAATCCTCTGACTCCGACTCCCCAGGTTAAGATTCCACTGACTCCTCGACTACCCCTCTAATTTGCATATTACAATCTTGTTGATTGAAAGTATGTAACATGAAATGCATCTCTTAACTGCCAACGCTTAGGAATTTTAAAAGACAACTGAACTGAGAGGGATATGGAGGCTGCTATATTTATTCCCTTTTAAACAATACCAGGTACCTGGCTATCCACCTCATCTTGTGCCTCTAATACTTTGTCATAGACTAAAACTAGTCCTTGGTAAGAGTACTTGTGGAAGGTACAGACAGGAACAAAGAACATCTATCAGGCCCTAGGCAATGTGACTGTGGGTACATGTAAGAATGATGTGCAAGTACTTTGCAGGAGAATAGGGCGATTCTTCCTCTATTACACATTCTTCATACACAATCTGAACCAGGTTTATGGGTGATAGACAACACCTCTGTGTTCAATGTGCACAACATTCTCAGTGGATTCCCTGCAGCTCTGTGGAGAGTGCATATGTAGAGTATAGTACTACTGTGTAACAAAGTAAACCTGAGACAGATGAAATTAAAGTTTTATACATACCTGGGGCTTCCTCCAGCCCCTTTCAGGCTAATCAGTCGCTCGCTGTCCTTCTCGCCAACTGGATCTTCTGCTATGGGTCCAGATACTTGAGCTAGTTGGGCGTAGTGCGCATGCATACACTCCGCCGCCGGGAGCATACTACACCTGCGCAGCACTATTGTGCAGGTGCAGAATTCTGGTTGTGGGAGCGGCACACGGCCGGACTGCGCTGAATTCCCAGGACTCCTAGCAGAAGATCGAGGCGGCGGAGTAGGGCAGCGACTGGATTAGCCTGACGGAGGCTGGAGGAAGCCCCAGGTATGTATAAAACGTTTCTTTTCATCCTTCTCAGGTACCCTTTAATTCGTAGTCATCAAACCAAATTTTAACATAACAAATTATTTGATTTCATGAGCAAAGGGAGTGCATATATTTGCATAAACCACCATCAATGCAGAATAATTTCATCTCATTGATCATCTCTATTAGTGACACGGCTACACATCAGGCTTTATTCTTACAGCATAGATGTTATTTCGTATATATAAGAGATTCCTGTGTACACATCATATATGCAGTCACAATCAGATATGTATATCTGACTTTAAAAATACAGGGACTGCTTTATTGAAGCAGCACAAGTAACTAATTTTTGATTGGTTTATTTCATTTTTGTGGAGTAAGCACAGATATTACTGTATGTATAAATTATTTATGATGACTATTATCTGAGAAATAGAACATTTTATCATATTTTCTAATTTCATTAGTTTAAATTCATTAGGAGTCGGTGCATTTTTTTCCCGACTCCGACTCCAGGCACCCAAATATTGCTCCGACTCCACAGCCCTGCTGCAAACACTTTGATGGGTCCCCATTAATGTTCACAAACCTTCCTTGCCTCCCCCCTGGTTACCCTGACAGCCTGGGGGCCCATCTTATAAGGATCATAAACAAGCTCTCAGAGCCCTATAGAGCGTTCCCCGTCTCCTCACGGTCCCGGCTTTTCCCCGCAGGTTCCCCCGTTGGCAGTCTTCGACCATTTGGTCAGAGACTGCTCTCTTGCGCTTCGGAGTGCTTCGGGAGTCTTCGAAAACACTCGGGATTCCAAAGACAGGCCGATCCATACTGCGCACTTGCGAGCGCCCTCCTTCCTTCGTGCGTGCGCAGTACAGGGCCGCCGGCCTTCAGGAGCCTGAGTGCTTCTGAAGTCTCCCGTGGTGGGAGATTCAAACGGAGGAGCCTGCAGGGAAATGAGGATACTGTGTGGGGAACAGGAACGCTCTATAGGACCCAGAACCTTCCTTCTCCTTTATGTAAGTATCTGTCTCTTTTTTTGTTTGTTTTTCCCTTCAGACTTACTTGAACACATGTAGCCACAAAAACACCTTATCTGGGAGGTTAGCAGTTGAGGCCCCTCCACACCTCACCTCTGCCCCCCCCCCCCTGCAGTCACAGGGCCTGCTTGCCCTGGTGGGAGGGTATTGTATGAGTACAGTACATGCAGCACACTCACAAACTCTCTTGAGTTTGAGGATTTCTACTACTATGATGCTAATTCTAACAAGCTTTATTTACAAGTAACAAAAACACCATAAAAGTGCAATGAAGGTGCTGAAGGGTTATTTTATCATAATTCGATATTGCCCCAATTCTGCTTTCAATATCTGAAGGGTTTTCTCAGTTAAAGGAGAATGGACACCAAGGCTTCAATACACTAAGTACAGTAAACACAAGTTACAGTATTCCGGATCCAGCAACAGAAAGAAGTGGCTGCAGCTCTCAAGCGCTTTGAGTCCGACCAAAGAAAAGCACTATACAAATGTTAGCATTATAGCATTAGTAAATAAAATTAAAAAAAAAAAGGAATGCAGGTGGGTTTGCTTTATAAACTATAAAATGTGTTACTGTACACCTTCAATTGTGGGCTGAAAGGCGGTGTAAATAAACTCATTCAGTGGTTCGGAGGAAAACGTCAAAACAAATTTTATAGGATTCGCAGCATATTTTAATACAACAAGAAATCAAGCATTGCTCATGGTTGTTTGAGTAGAATTTGTAACTTTTATCTGTAATACCATTCACATGCTGGAGCTAAGCAAAGCCTCATGGTCTGATACCTTTGTCTCATGGACAGCTTTGTTTTTCAGTAATTTGTGCTGTCTGTAGCTCTTCTGTCATTGCAGAAAGGACAACACCAGATATACTATTTAGGCCAGCACCAACCATATAATCGGTGCAAAATGAAAAAATACAAAAATGCAAAAGAGGAAAAACCATAATCGCACCAGGGAATATGACGAATAAGTCCTTTATTAACCGCTTTTTCCACCCATACAGTATATCTATGTCTTCCATGACTTCATCAAAGCCACGAGGATGCAGATATACGATTTTCCCTGCAGAACAGCTGTGCAAGATCAGGTGCAGTAGCCAACTGCAGTGATCGTTCATCACTCCCCCTCCGTGGCCAGCAGACTCGCCTCGCCTGCTTCTTGCAACCAGCCGGGGGGGGGGCACATCTGTCTATCCTTACTGGAGGTGCGAGGAACCTTGTGGGGGGGAGGGGGAATAAAATAATGGGGCCATTATTATAAGGGAAAAACAAGGTCTGGAATGCAAAGTGATTAATATGAATAAGTGGACACTTTAAGAGCGATTAATAAAGGAAAAGGGGAGGGTGGGACAAAGCTGCAATCTGCATATAAAAGTAAGGAACGTCTAACAATTATACTGCATGGTTTGATAAACCTCTCTCATGATAATACAATGCATAACACTGTGCAAACCATAGAATGAATAACTATATGTATACACATCAGTCACATACAGTGGCTTGCAAAAGTATTCGGCCCCCTTGAAGTTTTCCACATTTTGTCACATTACTGCCACAAACAGGAATCAATTTTATTGGAATTTCACATGAAAGACCAATACAAAGTGCTGTACATGTGAGAAGTGGAATGAAAATCCTATGATTCCAAACATTTTTTACAAATAAATAACTGCAAAGTGGGGTGTGCGTAATTATTCCGCCCCTTTTGGTCTGAGTGCAGTCAGTTGCCCATAGACATTGCCTGATGAGTGCTAATGACTAAATAGAGTGCACCTGTGTGTAATCTAATGTCAGTACAAAAACAGCTGCTCTGTGATGGCCTCAGAGGTTGTCTAAGAGAATATTGGGAGCAACAACACCATGAAGTCCAAAGAACACACCAGACAGGTCAGGGATAAGGTTATTGAGAAATTTAAATCAGGCTTAGGCTACAAAAAGATTTCCAAAGCCTTGAACATCCCACGGAGCACTGTTCAAGCGATCATTCAGAAATGGAAGGAGTATGGCACAACTGTAAACCTACCAAGAAAAGGCCGTCCACCTAAACTCACAGGCCAAACAAGAAGAGCGCTGATCAGAAATGCAATCAAGAGGCCCATGGTGACTCTGGATGAGCTGCAGAGATCTACAGCTCAGGTGGGGGAATTTGTCCATAGGACAACTATTAGTCGTGCACTGCACAAAGTTGGCCTTTATGGAAGAGTGGCAAGAAGAAAGCCATTGTTAACAGAAAAGTATAAGAAGTCCCGTTTGCAGTTTGCCACAAGCCATGTTGGGGACACAGCAAACATGTGGCAGAAGGCTCTTTGGTCAGATGAGACCAAAATGGAACTTTTTGGCTAAAATGCAAAACGCTATGTGTGGCGGAAAACTAACACTGCACATCACTCTGAACACACCATCCCCACTGTCAAATGTGGTGGCAGCATCATGCTCTGGGGTTGCTTCTCTTCAGCAGGGACAGGGAAGATGGTCAGAGTTGATGGGAAGATGGATGGAGCCAAATACAGGGCAAACTTGGAAGAAAACCTTTTGGAGTCTGCAAAAGACTTGAGACTGGGGTGGAGGTTTACCTTCCAGCAGGACAACGACCCTAAACATAAAGCCAGGGCAACAATGGAATGGTTTAAAACAAAACATATCCATGTGTTAGAATGGCCCAGCCAAAGTCCAGATCTAAATCCAACCGAGAATCTGTGGCAAGATCTGAAAACTGCTGTTCACAAATGCTGTCCATCTAATCTGACTGAGCTGGAGCTGTTTTGCAAAGAAGAATGGGCAAGTATTTCCGTCTCTAGATGTGCAAAGCTGGTAGAGACATTCCCCACCTAGTGTTTCCACCCCTCCCTTTAGATTGTAAGCCTCTGGCAGGGTCCTCCACTCCCTAGTGTAATCTACAGAATCATGTGCTCCTGTCCTATGACAGCCTGTACTTGTATTACTGGGCCTACCTAACAAGCCCATATTGCATGATCATGTATTTTGTACAATTTGCATGTATAACTTTGTTCTATGTGTATAACCCTATGTATGTCATCCTTGTATCATTGTATATATTTATTGGCCAGCGCTGCGTAATATGTTGGCGCTTTATAAATACAATAAATAATAATACCCTAAAAGGCTGGCAGCTGTAATTGCAGCAAAAGGTGGTTCTACAAAGTATTGACTCAGGGGGCTGAATAATTATGCACAACCCACTTTAGTTATTTATTTGTAAAAAATGTTTGGAATCGTGTGATTTTCGTTCCACTTCTCATGTGTACACCACTTTGTATTGGTCTTTCATGTGGAATTCCAATAAAATGGATTCATGTTTGTGGCAGTAATTTGACACAATGTGGAAAACTTCAAGCGGGCCGAATACTTTTGCAAGCCACTGTATATATCCTGTTTAAGCATTTGCATCTGAGGGAGGCAATAAAGTGCTGCGATTTATGCACAGATACTGCATAAGCTAAAGTGCAGTGTGCATAAGGTGCAAAAAGAGAAATACAAGGTGCCCAGTGCAAAGAAAGATAAATAAGGTGCAACGATCTGAGCCATGCACCAGCGTGGGACCCGCCCACTTCTTTTGAGGCCACTTGGGCTGGTCCCACGACACGCATCAAGGCTTAGTGGTGGGGGGTACTCGCTGCGGCCATAACCCAGGTACATTTGCCTATTCAGCACATTTGCCTATTGTGCACCTTATGCACACTGAACTTTTGCTTGTACAGTATCTAAATCACAGCACTTTGCCTCCCTCAGATACATGTGTTTAACTACTTAAGATCCTAATTGACCAACATTCCGGGACGTGAAATTCAAATCCTGCAGTTAAAATGCAGCCGAGGTTTCCAGCATATGCTCCCGTCGGCTCCGCGCGTGCGCATTCATTTAACAGTGAAGAATGCTGCTACTAGCAGCACTCGTTCATGAAAGCAAGGGGAAAAAGTAAATAAATAAAGTGACAGTGTCCCCATTAAAGTCTGCCCCCACCCCCAAGAAAAATATTAACTCCTACCTAACTAATTTACCCCTTGTGTCACCTATACTTAGCCATAAGATTAGTGGTTATTGATAATAGCTGCCGCCCGTAGCGGTCAGGTGCAATCACTAGGGCAAAAACTCTGGGACCTAACACTGTACATATACATGTGCATCAATCCAATTGTTAGCCGTTCCTTACTTTTTATATGCAGCTTGCTTCTATGTAAATGATACAGCTCTGTAGTTCCTTTTCAGTTACGTCACTTCCTGTGTTGCTTCATCACAACTCTGTATTGCCAATATGTCCTCTTGGATTGGTTGTGCCTAGAACAGCTGCCCCAATAGTCTTACATATGGAGAGCTGCATGAAGTCAGCAGCCAAACTTTTAGCTCTGTAAACAGTGATTGAAAAAGACCTGTAATAGTTAAGCCCATAGCAAAAACTGTGCGTTACCACCATACTTTAATGCTATGTAGATCGTATGCATGCAGTATAATGTATGTTTATATTTAATCTGGCTAAGAATGTTGCTTTACCTCTTCCAGGTTACGTTTGATCCTGAAGTTTTCTTCAATATCCTGCTTCCACCAATCATATTTTATGCAGGATACAGCCTAAAAAGGGTAAGAGATACTAATTATGTCTCAGGCATTGCTTCATAAGATTTATGCTGGCCATAGACTCATCTTTTGCCCTGTTCTATTTGTGTACTGAACTAAACTTATGCTTTTTGAAGATACAAGTGCCATGATGAGATAAATGCATGTGCCATGATGCGATAATAGCACCAATCCTACTTAGAATTAATAAAACCTCTTTGTGGCTGTAGGAACAAAACTGATAACAGGACAATGAGCAGAAGCTCAAAAGGTTCATCATTTCTGTGTGTGGGAGCTGAATAAAGAGCTGCCATTTCAGTGTGATATATCGGGCTGAAACTTCAGACTTTGATTTTCTTTAGTTTGGCAAAAGAGTTTATTGCATTATAAGTAAAATACAAATTAGCTGAAAAAAGTATTAAAACATTTTTATAGCATAATAGTACAAATGGCATCTGCAAGATCTACAAGTTATACAACAAAATGTGAAATTTGTGTGTTCTTTCCATACCGCATAAGAAATGCAGTAACAAGATTATCATGCAATTTGCAATTGATTTATATGTTTTTGTGGCACTTAATAAATCTAGCTCAACACCTGTATTGTGGGCTGGATATTTACCAAAATGTGCCCATTAATGATCCAGATTCCCAAAAGATCGCCTGTCCGATCAGTCAGAAGCGATGATTTGGGCCCGCTAATGGAGAAATGATAAGCAATCTAATCAGACTAAGAGACTTGTTCCAAAATTCAGGCCGATGGAAGGATCAATAGAATGACTGTTTGTCATTGACCAACACCAAAAACTGTACCCGATTGATCGTATGGTTGATCGTTTGGGAGATTGCACCGTTAATGGACACCTTAAAGGTAACCTAAACTGAGGGGGGGGGGGGGGGAAAGATTTTAACTTACCTGGGGCCATCTGCAGCCACTCTGTGCCCGCTCTGTCACAAAGTGTTCCTCTAGTCCCCTGCAGTGACCCTCTTCCAGTCGGCCATCTTGCAAATCGACGATCACTGTGCATGCGCAGCTGTGCACATCCTTGATCATGCTCCCTTCACTGGGAGTGTTCTGTGCATGCGCAGTGTACATTTTTCTGTACTGCACATGCGCAGAGCACTCCAGTGCACTGGAGCGTGATCAGGGGCCGCCCATCAAAACCAAACTAGGGAGCTGCGGGGACCTGAAGGATTGTTCAGTAACGGTGCAGGCACAGGCCGGCTGCAGGGGGCTTTAGAAGCCCAAGGTAATTTTTTTGTTTTTTTTTTTGTTTAGGTTCACTAGGCTTAATTTATACTTACCCAGGGCTTCCACCAGCCCCATGAGCAGCGCTGAGTCCCTCGCCGCCTCCGTTAAGCCGCTTTGACTCCCGGTAACCCAGACAGTCGCTGCCTTCTACACATGTGTGGCTCGGCCACGCACACACCCCTCGTCTTGCTCCAGGAGACGGGGGCATGAGCGCAGAAGACCTGGACTGGCGGCAGGCGTCTTACCGGTTTACTGCCAGTTGTTGCGCCAGAACGGAGGGGCCAAGGAGCATGGTGAGGGACTCGGCGCTGCTCCTGGGGCTAAAGGAAGCCTCAGGTAAGTATAAATGAAGCCTGGTACACTTTGAGCCATATAGGCAGGACAGTTACAGCTGGTTTCCTGTAGGGGGGGGGATGTGGGGTAAAGCTACACTATGTGGGAAATAATTATTGCTGGGGAAGGAAGTGGAAGGGGTCTTACTTGTATTACAGTATTAGCATAGGGGTCCTGGCTGGAAAAATAGGTTATTGCTGTAGAGGTTTAGATGTTTTTGAGTTGTTTTTATTTTTTTTTGAGGGGGGGGGGGGGGAGCTGATTTGGTTCAGAAGCCTTTCCGCACTACCCTTGCCTCACATGACATCAGTGTTCATATGACCACTGGGCAGGGGTTAGGGTGTTGATGGTTTAGTCCATCAACTTGCTGGGGGTTAAGAACAACCAAGTTTATGGGAGCAGCCAGGTCTCCTGAGGTAGTAAGGCTGCAGGCTTCTTATTAATCTTATTGATAGGTACACAAAGAACCACAACATGTTTAAACATTTTTTTAACTCAGTATAGCTTCTACCCAATAGAGAACATGAAGGTCTGTATGCTCATATGTAAAATGTATTGGGTGCAGACATTCTTGTAGGTACCTTTTACATTGACATCATGTTGGTTATATTTTACAGAGACATTTCTTCCGAAATATGGGCTCTATATTGGCCTATGCCTTCCTAGGAACAGTAGTGTCTTGTTTCGTAATCGGGTGAGTATATTTCTCTGTAGCAAACTGGGAATTATGAAAACTTTCACTGCGGCTGTCTCTATCACTCTTCACTTCTTACTTACTTCTTAGTTTATTTCTTGCTGACCTTGCTGAACATACTACACCAGATACGAATTGCTGTTCCTGTCCCCCCCCCCCCCCCTCTTTTTTTTTTTTCTCCAATTATCAGTGCTCTATGTACAGTTGGATTGAAGTGGTGATTTCCTGTTCCTTGTCTTTTTTGCAGAGCTCTTATGTATGGATGCGTGAAGCTGATGAAGCTCACTGGAACTTTGGCTGGGGATTTTTACTTCACAGACTGCTTATTTTTCGGTGCCATTATTTCAGCAACTGACCCAGGTAAGCACACGCGTCATTGACTTTCTGATTTATGCAGGTTTCCAAAAAAAAAAAAGCAAAGTTGGTTGAAGTGAAGCTGCAGTCAGCACATTCTGTCTAAAGTGAATTTCCTACAATCCCTGTAGCATAAGTATGTAGATTCACAAAATTAATACCTACTTTGTAGCCAATAGCCTTACTTTCATTTTCCCAGGGCTGTGCTCATGTGATTGCATATGTAGAAAGTTGCCCACTTAAATGCATGCTTCGAGAGGAAGTCCAGTATTAGCAGAAACTGACTCTATCCCAGCATGCAGTAAACAGATGCCTATAGGCATAATCACAGGCCCAGGAAAATAAAAGTGAGGCTTTTTAGCTTCAAAACAAATTCAGATTTGTGTACTTAAAGCAAACCCGAGGCGGGTATTTAAAATCTTAAGAGAACACAGAGGCATATACTGTGCGCCATGACATGCCTCTGTCTCTCTGTATTGCTACCTCTAGTGTCGTGCCCCCCCGCCTGCTGTGTCCCCCTGTAAAAAGCGCTAGACTAGAGACAATCTCCATGTCGCGCTAGCCGTGTATTTACCTGCAGACTGTTCTATCTTGGCTCCCCTGCCTCTGTCCCCACCACTGCCCACTTCCGTGAGCTTCCTCCAATCGAAAGCTAAGCCACGGCCTGGGAGGTACTTCCCGGGTCCCGACATGGAGATTGCCACTAGCCTAGCACTTTTTACGGTGGAGGGACTAGAGTCGGCACAGAGGCATGTCAAAGTGCACAGTATATGCCTTTGTGTTCTCTTAGAGACACTGAAGCCTCAAAAAAAAATTGTTTTGGGGGCGCATGCGCGGCGCTGAAAGGAGCACATGTGAGCTCTGACTGCTCCGCTCTTCGGCAGCCTTCTATAGCCAAAACCAGCATCAAATACCACACCAACAGCTCCACTCTTCTCAGGAAATACCCATAAGTATGTCCAGAAGAGGTAAGGGGAAAGAAAACCTGAATCCGAAGACCCCAAAGGCCAACAAGAACTCCGCAACTCAGACGCCTAAGCGCGCCAACCCATCTAAGATGGCCGACGGAGCTACTCAAACGCCTCAGAACACCATGTCTACCCCAGACAAGCAGTCTCCGTCAACATCATCTCCACAGCGCGGATCCGATCAGTCATCCCTACCTCCTCCAAGCCAGGACGAGCTAATAGCCAAAATACAGCGCGTGTTTCGAACCGAACTCCAAGAAGCTGTCAGGGACATCACCACCGAGATCCGAGATCTGGGGACTCGCGTGGATGCACTAGAGAGGCAAGCTGACTCCATTGCGGAAGCACAAGAGATGGACAAGCAAGATATCGACACACACGCGGAGAAATTAGACCTCATGGAACTGAAGCTTGAGGACATGGAGAACCGCAGTAGGCGAGCCAACATAAGGATCAGAGGCCTTCCTGAGGCAACCACCGATCTGAAGCCCGTAGCTCTCAACCTTTTCACCGCTCTGCTACCCCAGATGGAACCAGCAGCCTTTCGCATGGTCCGGATCCACAGAGCCTTGACGAAACCTCGGAACCCGGACTTACCCCGAGATGTCATCCTGAAGCTCCAGTTTGAGGAAGTCCGAGACCTCATATTGAATGCTGCCCGCAATCTAACCTCACTGCCGACCATCCCGCGTACGGTCCAACTGTATGCCGACCTGGCGGCCTCCACCATCCAGCGCCGGAGAGCCATGCGCCCGATCACCCTCTCACTCCAGAAGGCGGAAGTCCGTTACCGTTGGGGCTTCCCGTTCTACCTCTCCTTCACCTACGGGGGAGAAACTTACACTTGCCGCACACTGGATGAGGGCCGAAGACACCTAGAGGCAGCGGGCATACAGATGGAGCCTATGCCCGCTGTCCCACAGCAGCAACGCAGATCCAGACCCGCACGGATCTGGTCGGCGAGACGCTCACGCCAAGGCACTACGCAGGATTCACCCTCATGAATTCCAACGTGACTCCAACCAAGCCCCAGCTCCTAACTACACGAGGTGACCAGAGACGCATTGCATGCCCTTCCCTTCAAGGATACTGTAAGTAAGCTTACCCTTCCTGCTGACTTGGGCACCGAAGGCTACACAGACCCCCCCCCTGGCTCCACAGGCCCAATCCTTAAACACCTTTCTGCTGAGCCACTTAACGGCAATTAGCGATTGCATACTGCTACTTCCCATGTGCACCTATATATTAATACCCCGGCACCTGCCCTATTAAGGCCTACACCATCAAATAGGCCCAGGCACCTACAAACACTGTATTTCATACCACCAAACTTCTCCTCAAGGACATGAGTCAACCCGGAATGCCTCATAAACAAAATGATTGTCGCGGTCCGCGATGCAACGCACAACACAGGCCGCAATACCTAGGCCATCGGAGGTCCACTGAACCCATTAGCCCTCAACACAAGGCTCTACAGCTCACTAGTAACTATAAACTACCGCTCATCAATACATCCTTCAGAACTCAGCAGAAAGTTACCTTCTCTGCCCATCGTCCGAGGACCCAAATAAAACACCCTCTCTATGTGTACTGGTATACCCCCCCCCCTTTTTGGTCCATGCACTGGCCTGCATACATTCCATTTTTCAATTAATCCTATGTGGTTCATCTATTTCATAACCTTTTTCCCTCTCCCTCAAGGCTACTAGCATACAACATCTTACTATGTGGTCGTTCCTCCAGATGGAGCTATTGTTTTCTACTCGCTATAAACTGACTATTTCTAAAGCGTTTAGTTATGTTCTTAGTTGGCTGCCGAAGTCGAACTATGCTGCCCCTAACACAATGGTCCGAGCTGCCAGACTGATATTATTACTGGCAACTTACACCATTACCATGAGGACATGTTCCTCTATACTTACCATTGACATAATACTGTCTACCGTTAGACCATGTTGGTCTCCCTGTTTTTTTGTTGTTAAACTTGACACAGTGTCCCCTACAATTTCTATTACGAATCAATAAGTATGGACGGTGGAGGGGAAGGAGGCATGGTGGCATAGCACAAATTATCCCCAAAAAATGACTAATCTAAATATCATTTCCCACAACGCTAAGGGATTGAATTCCCCCTACAAACGCCGTAAAGCATTCATAGATTATCAAAAATGTCAACCTGACATCATTTGTGTTCAGGAAACACATTTCACAAAGACTTCCGCCCCAAAATATTTTCATAAACAATACCAGAGACACTATGCCTCCTCCTCCAACACTAAGCACAGAGGTGTCCTCATATTATTGAAAAACTCCCTACCTTTTGATGTTGACAAATGTATTACAGATGATGACGGTTGCTATATTATTCTAACTGGGAGTTTCCAATCGCTCCAATATTGTATAATTAACGTATACTCACCTCCGGAGTCCCCCATGCAACTCATGAATGAAATACTTCAAAAAATACATGAGCTACCCCCCTGCCCAATATTGTGGGCGGGAGACTTCAACATTGCTCCCAACCCAACAATAGATAGATCTCATCCTACCAGCACTGCTAGGCAAAGGCAACTATCTAAATCCTTACACACGGCGTTAGCATCAATTCAGCTGGTCGATACCTGGAGGGAACATAACGCCACTAACCGTGGCTACACCTTTTATTCTTCAGCCCACCAGACATACTCTAGAATCGACATGATCTATATCTCATCATCTCTGATCCCCAACCTTATTTTCTCCCGTCATGTTATAAGCTCGTGGTCTGACCATGACATCGTCTGGACAGCATGCAGTTCTTTAATAACCCCACTAGCACGTCCACCCTGGAGACTTAACGAAAGCCTCCTAACCGATAACGAAACCATACTAGACCTTGAGGAAAAATTGCAAGACTACTTCCGAATAAACGATACTGACAACATCAAACCAGATATCCTTTGGCTTGCCCACAAACCTGTGATTAGGGGGTATCTGATTAAAATAGCTTCTCAGAAAAAAAGAAGTAAAACCAATACACAACTAAACCTAGAACATAAACTCTCTCAACTCCAACGAGCTCACGCATGTTCTCCCTCCAGGTATCTCCAAAAACAAATCGCTGATACACAAACTCAAATAGAAATCCTCCTTTCAGAACGTGTAGAAAAAGCAATCAGATGGACCAAGTCCAAACAATACGTACAGTATAACAAACCCAACACCTGGTTGGCCAGAAAGTTGCGCCACACTCAAGCAATCAATAAAATCTTAAAGATACGCACCAAATCAGGATCCTTAACCTCTGATCCCCTTAAAATACACTCTGAGTTTGCAGAATATTATAAAAAACTATACTCCGCCAAACCTCCTAGTAGGGAAGACCCACTGACTCCCCCCTTTTTTCAGCAGCTGAGGACCACACACTTACTCCCAGAGAAATCCCAAGCACTTAACATCCCCGTCACAGACCTAGAAATTATGCTTGCCATTAAAAAACTCAAAACGGGCAAATCCCCAGGCCCAGATGGCTTCTCAGCCCCATACTACAAAAAACTCAAGAAAGTACTAACTCCATATCTTAAACGTCTATTTAACTCTATTCTCGACGGAAAAACCCCTCACCCTGAATTTTTACAATCCGTCATAGCCGTTATCCCCAAGCCACAGAGAGACCCCCTAGACATAAAAAACTACAGACCAATTTCTCTCCTCAATATTGATTACAAATTGCTAACCTCGATCTTAGTAGCAAGAATAAACAAGGTCCTAAACCCACTGGTCCACAGAGATCAGGTGGGCTTCATCCCCTCCCGCCAGGCCCCTGACAATGTCAGAAAAGTAGTTAATCTCCTCCACATAGCCAATTCCCATAAAACACCACTCGCCTTACTCGCCCTTGATATGGAAAAGGCATTCGATACCATTGACTGGCCATTTATGCTTATAGCCTTGCAAAGGGCGGGGATAAATGGCTCATTTCTTCAAGCGGTTCAATGTCTGTATTCAAACCCCTCAGCCCAACTTAAACTCCCCTCTAGCGCTCCCACGAACATCCCCATACAGCGGGGCACTAGACAGGGGTGTCCCTTATCCCCTGCAATCTTCGCCCTAGTCATCGAGCCCCTTGCCAACAAAATCAGAGCGTCTCCAGATATACAAGGTCTTAAGGTAGGCAACAGGGAATACAAGGCCAATTTATTTGCCGATGACCTCCTCCTCACTCTGACCTCTCCCCATACTTCAATCCCCAACCTGCTCAAAGTAGTTAAACAATTTGGCTCCATTTCGGGCCTTTGCCTGAACATGAACAAATCAGAGATACTCCTATCCAACCTTACCGCACAAAGTGCGTCGTCCCTGGCCACCAGTCTGGGACTACAACTTAGAACAAACTATCTAACGTACCTGGGAATTAAAATACCAGCTAACCCCAAAAATCTCTATGCTCTAAACTACAAACCTATGCTACTCGAACTCCAACGGAACCTCTCAAGGTGGAACACCCCTTCCATCTCCTGGACAGGCCGAATACAAGCGGTTCGTATGAACCTTCTACCGCGCCTACTTTACTTATTCAGAACATTACCAATACAGGTAACTAAGCTATCACTTAGAAATCTACAGACACTTATCTTTAAATTTATTTCTAATAATAAAAAAAGCAGAATAAACCAAAAAGTAATGCACATGAATAGATCCAGAGGGGGATTAGGTGTTCCAGACCTCTTTAACTACTACCGAGCGGCACAAATTGCCCAAATAGCCCAAATCCACTCACAACACAACCGCCCACTCTGGGCAGATATTGAAGATGCCCTACTTTACCCAGTATCCTTCTCCTCGCTACAGTGGGCGCTGAAAGCTCCACAGACCAAACAATTAATTAAGTCACCTCTGACTGCCCATTCATTACAAATATGGAACCGTATTAAATTTAACAAAAACCTACAATCCCCCCTCCCGAAACAATTCCCGATATTTAACAACTTAGCCTTCCCACCGGGCCTTGAACCCCGTACCTTTCAATGGTGGACACAAAAAGGAATCACTACCATAGAAAAACTCTTGATAAACGACAAGATACCAACGTGGCAACAATTCTGCTCAACCACTTCGTTCCCCCCTACCGAATTCTTCAGAGCTATACAAATCTTCCACTTCCTGAAATCCCTCGCAACCGAGCCTAACACCACACTTACCCGCACTCCATATGAAGCCTGGTGCTCACTACGCCCACTAGAAGGAGGACTGATCTCATACATATACTCAATGCTATCACAGCCCCCAGACTTTTATAAACTAAAACCCATGATTGATTGGGAGACAGACCTAGGACGAACACTACCTGATAAATCCTGGACAAAATGTTGCCTCACACTAACCAAAGGTAGCAACTATTATTCACATATTGAGACGAATTATAAAATCCTCCACCGTACCTACTTAACACCCCAGAAACTCCACAGGTTCTCAAACTCCACATCACCACTCTGCTTCAGGGGCTGTGGCCAAACCGGCGATATAACACACATCTGGTGGTTTTGCCCAGTTGCACAGAAATTCTGGCAGGACATCACGTCCGCCATAAGCACTGCTCTTGAGGTCCCCCTATCCCCAGACCCATTCCAACTTTTACTCGGCAATAAACCACAAAAGTGGAAATATCCCAACCACAGGCTAGCCCAACATATTGCCAAGGCTGCTAGATTGCATATTGCGAGGCAATGGCAAAAACCATTTCTCTCCATCGCACTAACCGATCTTATAGTTAAGGATATTTTAATATCAGAAAGGCTGAATGCAATACTCAATGATACAACACTATCCTTCACTAGAACTTGGCAGCCCTGGCTCTCTGCCGCCACATCAACAGGTCTAAGATCATGTGCCTTGTCCTTCTAAAAACTGTACCATACAAAGCTACTAAAGAGAACTAATTGTTAACTTGATTCTGTGTCATGTTTGTAACTGTTAACGTTAATGTTCAAACTGCCTTGTTCACCCAATAAGTGTAACATGTGATTACGCCCTTTGCCAAGGGCAACGACAAAAGCAATCTTGTTTTTTATTGAAAACCTTAATAAAACGTTTGAAACTAAAAAAAAATTGTTTTTACTTCAGTATCTTCATTAGCACTAATGCCCTACCTGAAACGCCACATCCCCACGGCTGATATTGCCATTAATCACCCCGATATACCCGGGGGAAGATTTGGGCAGCGCTTCCTTGTAGAGGCAGAGCTTTAGACAGTAGCTCTGCCTCTACTCCCGTCAATCTGCGCTGATCGCCGCCTCTCTGTCTTCTTTTACTGAGAGGGACGGGGAGAGGCGGTGATCAGCGCTGATTGACGCGCATGGAGGCAGAGCTACAGCCCAAAAGCTCTGCCTCCCCAGGCAACAAAATCCACTACCAGGAAAGTCATGGATTTTTTTCCTGGGAATTAGGGTGATAGCGATTTCAGCCTCAGGGATGCGGCGTTTTAGGTAGGACATTAGTGCTAATAAGGATACTGAAGTAAAAACCGGGATTTATTTTGGGGGGGGGGGGGACGTCAGAGTCTCTGTAAGATTTTAAATACCCACCTCGGGTTCTCTTTAAAGGACCACTTCAGTAAAACAACTAAGCCGTTAAAATCTGACAGAACTGACAGGTTTTGGACAAGCCCACCTTTTCATGGGGGATTCTCAGGGTTTTCTTTGATGTCAAAAGTATTTCCTGAATGGTACTTAGCAGTCTAACTGCCAAAATAGTGTGCAAGTGAGTAGGAAGGCTGGCTGGTATCTTACTGGTTTGGAAGTTAAACTGCTGTTCAGGAAACAAAGAAAACCCTGAGAAATCACCAAATGAGGAGATAAACTAGTCCAAAACCTGTCGGTTCTGTCATATTTTAACGGATTACTTTTTTCGCTGGAGTGGTCCTTTAAAGAGAACCAAAAGTTTGCTTTCCTAAAACAGAAAGAATTTGCGATAATTCAGGTTGGACTGAGCTTGAGATGTCTCCCAGAGCAACACTGCTGAATATATGCAAATTAACCATTGTACCCTTAGAAGCTAAACACACCTCCAGAACCGCTGGAATGCAATGATGTGTCAGCTTGTTAATTTGTACAGAGCCATAATAATCCAACATGCATACAGACTGTTTCGGATTGTTTAATCCTCATCAGTGCATGGCATGGATTAATTTGGCTCTATGGAGTGGGGCTTGTGAATCCGAGAGGCACAGACTAACCAGCAAGCTCATGGTGACCCAGAACTCCAATGAGTTCTGGGTCACCATGAGCTTGCTGGTTAGTCTGTGCCTTTAAAGAGAACCAGAGACAAAGCACCCTCATGTATTTTATTACATTTATCAGTGGGAACATGACAGTAAACACCTACCCTGCTTTTAGTTTTTCTTATCTGCTTAATTAGTCTATTAGCAGCGGTGATAAGAATCCCTGACTGGCTCAGTCTAGGTTTGACCTGGAATCATGATAGCTGAGTCACTCTTTTGTGGAGTCTTTTCAAGCCCAAGCCTGCCACCTCCTGGCTCAGATTTCCTGCTTTGCATACTGAGAGCTGTGATGACATGGGAGGGGCTGCTGCTGCTGCTGAGAGAGAATCTCTGAAACGGACAAGGCTGCAATATGATCTGTGTGCTCTCAGCATAGATACTGATGATGACTGCAGTTTCATTCCTATGAGAGACTTCCTACAGGCAGCTGCACATCATACCAAAATGAAAGCACACAGATGAAAGGCTGCAGCCTTTCTCATATAGCCTAGATAGCAGCCTAGTCTCATATAGCCTAGACAGCACATCCAGAACAACTCATAACCCGGAAGCAGAAGGGATATGAGCCGGCAACCATATTAGATTTTTCCTGGAGCAATAATGGATAAAAAAACACTAAAAAAGGCACACCAGAGAAGCGAAATTATCAGGTATAGCATTTATTCTTTACAAGCTATCGACTGATATGTTTATTTTGTGTGAAACGTTCATCTCTGGTTCCCTTTAAATATGTTATGCTAAAGGAGTGCAGAATATTTATAGCAGACGTGTTTTATATGTGTGACTGTAGTTTTGATTTAAACCTGCAAAATGACCAGCAAACAGATGCAAGGAATGTAATGGCTGTAAAAACATTTTGAAAATGAGGGTCTTAAAGATATTCAGTCCATTTCAGTCTCCATCAGGCTATAACTTTCTAACACTGTCTGGGGACTGAGACTGGGCATGCACGTTTGGAGAAGGAAATGCTTTCCAGTAGATGGCACTTTCCCCTTTTCACATTACTATTTATGAGGTATTGCTTTGAATTCTGAGATGGCATAAAGCAAAAAGTAATATTTTGGGCATGTGTCCTGTGTATTTTTTTGTTTTACTAATTTTGAAAAAAAATTTTTTTTTTTCAACCAATAGAGAAGTAAACTGCAGAGTTTGTCTCAGCAGTTCCATATCCCAAACTTTCACCATATTCCACCTACTCCCTCCCACTCATTCCTGTTTCCCTAAACTGGGACTGCCGACTCCAATCTCTTTTTTTTTTTTTTTTCGTCTTGTGAACCCCACAGCCTGGTCCACATATGTTTTTTTTTTTATTCACCAAGAGGTATTTCCTGTTAGGTCATCAAGTTGTTAGTTGTAGTTTTCCCAGTGTACCTCCTAGTTGCTCCACACGGTACTAGGGTGTATATTTGACGTGGTCTGTTACCTCAATGCCTTTGTAGTAGCAGACATAATTTTAAAGCAATTCTGAAGTTTTCTATGAACCATAGTTTCCTTAAAATCACTAGGCCTGGAGTGTGTAAGGCCAGCTTCGATGCTGAACCCATCCTTGGCACATTGTCCAGAGTATATTGGAATGGGTAGACAGAAGTTAGGTACCATTGGGATCTGTGTGTGAAGCTATATGGGACGCATTCTTCAGTTACTGTAACTATTTTTAGATCCACTTCAGAGTTCCCTAATAATAGGGCCTAGCTCACATGGAAAGTTGAGAAACTGTGTGTTCACCACTTATAAGCTGCCTTCAACCACTCAGATGTTAGCACATAGTTGTCAGGTATGACAGAGCAGTTAACAGGAATTAGTCAAAACTTGGGAAATCCACACTGTGATGGTTGTAGGGCACTTTGTCATTAATGGCGTATATGCAAAACTGCTAATGAACCAAATTGCAACTGGTTTAGCAAAGCATTTCTACACTGTTCAAAAGATGTCCTTGTGCAGTTATATTGCAGAGGTTCAGACACCTGAAATGAGGGGGATATGGAGGCTGCCATATTTCTTTCTCTTTAAGAAATACCAGCTGCCCTGCTGACCTTTCTGGCATCAGTAGTGTATGAATCGCACACCTGAAGCAAGTATGAGGCTAATTTAGTCAGAGGTTAGTCAGAAATATCTGATCTACATGCTAATTCAAGGGCCTTAGTTAAATGTATTAGAGAATTAGCAGGACAGCCAGGAAATTTGCATTGTTTAAAAGAAAATGAATGTCAGCTTCCATATCCCTCTCACTTCAGGTGTGCTTTAAATAAAACCTGAACTGAAAATTAAGTCAAAATAAGCATACACAAGTCATACTTGCCTCCAATGAAGTCTACTCCTCAGTCTCTTTCTCCTCTCCTGCGTCCTGTTTGTTCACGGTGATCAAGGGAATTTTCCGTCCTCCATTTTGAAAATGGCCATTACCCATAACCGCTTTCTGGTCAGCACACAGTTAAACTGTAACATCGCCCACTTGAGCCATAGGGAAACATGGACATTACCTGGTACATCAGTTGTCCCCTCAGCTATAACTGACAGCAACTGATATTTTACTGACAGCAACTGATCTATTTAAAATCTGACAAAATATTGTCAGAACTGGAAGGGATTATTGTCCGAAGAAAATGGTGAGCTTCTGAGAGGAACTGAGGGCAAGGTAACTATGTAATGTTCATTTGAAGTTACCTCATGTGTTTATTTTAAATATTTTTACTCAGTACAGGTTCCCTTTAACCCCTGTCCAGTGCATGCAGAGTTTGGGAACTGTAACTGAAATGTGGCAGTTAATAAATGCCATACAACTACAGAGCATAACCGCCTACTTAAAGAGGAACTCCAGTGAAAATAATGTAATTAAAAAGTGCTTCAATTTTAGTCAGTGTTTTCCCATTGTAAAATCTTTTAAATCCCTGATTTATCACATGGGGACATTTTTACTGCTGGCAGGTGATATAGCCTAAGGCGGCCCTTCTGGGGGGGCGGCACCCACCCGTCCGTGGGTATGGGGGGCCGCCCGAGCTGAAGGGGATAGCGGGCAGGAAGGGGGTATTGGGCCTAGCGGCGGGGAGGGGGGTCAGACCCCCCCTCCCTCGCCTGGGTCCCCCCTCCTCCGCTCCCCTCCAGCTTTAAAAAAGTTGCGTTGCTGCAGCTAGCTATTGTAAGAGGCAACGGGCGGGGATCACTCACCTCTTCCTCGTTCCAGCGTGCGCTCCACTGACGTCACTTCCTGCTACGCTGTGGGCGTAGCAGGAAGTGACGTCAGTGGAGCTCACGCTGGAACGAGGAAGAGGTGAGTGATCCCCGCCCGTTGCCTCTTACAATAGCTAGCTCCAGCAACGCAACTTTTTTAAAGCTGGAGGGGAGCGGAGGACGGTGGACCCAGGCGAGAGAGGGGGGGTCCGACACCCCCCCCCCCCCCGCCACTAGGCCCAATACCCCCTTCCTGCCTGCTATCCCCTCCAGCTCGGGTGGCCCCCCACACCCACGGCCTGGGGGGGCGGCGGCGATTTCTTTAAAGATTGCCTCAGGCGGCAAAAAGTCTAGGGCCGGGCCTGGATGTAGCTGCTGCTTGTTTTTTTGGCAGTTGGAAACGGCTGTAAACAGCTATTTCCCACAATGCAGCAAGGTTCACAGACAGGAAACCATGGTCCTCAGAGTTTCGCCACAATATCAGCCATACAGAGCCCCCTGATGATCCGTTTGTGAAAAGGAATAGATTTCTCATGTAAAAGAGGGTACGGCTACAGATTGGGATGAAGTTCAATTCTTGGCAGCAGAGCCTATCTGGACGAACATGCTCGTCCAGATAGGCTGAACTGGTTGCAATGTGCAAACACTGACTAATCATAATTATTGTAAAAATGAAGCACTTTTTTTATTACATTATTTTTACTGGAGTTCCTCTTTAAACATTCAGTTTCATATACAGGATAGGGGTTGGCTTGAGTTCTGCGCTCGACTGCTTAGTAACTGCAAGATTAATCCACACAAAGACTATCCAGCCTAAAATCATGTCTCTCTTCTTTGTTTTAGTGACAGTTCTTGCCATATTTCATGAGTTACAAGTTGATGTTGAGCTCTACGCCATTCTTTTTGGTGAAAGCGTCCTGAATGATGCAGTTGCCATAGTATTGTCCTCGTAAGTCCTAAAAGTACAACGTTTTAAAGAATTAGTGCTCTATTAGCACTTAGTATGTTGGATGTTTTCTAGACCAGCAACACAATGAAGAAATGTCAAGTATTTTTTTTTTCTTCTGCTAAGTTGACTTTCAGTATTAACTTTTTAAAACAAGCTTTCCACCTTTTCTTTCAGGTCAATAGTTGCATATCAGCCAGCTGGAGACAACACTCATACATTTGATATCACAGCCATGTTCAAGTCAGTGGGGATATTCCTGGGTATCTTCAGTGGATCATTTGCCATGGGAGCAGCCACCGGAATAGTCACTGCACTGATATCCTTGTGTGCGTGTGTGTATGTGTGCACTTTTGTCTGTATATATCTGTATATATTTCTGGTATATAGAAAAACAAAATTAGATCATTGTATGTTTTAAGTTACAAATTTTAAAGTGACACTGAAGCAAAAAAAAAGTTATAATGAATTGTAATTGTAGTACAGATAATTAATATTTTTCAGTTATATAGTTTTTTTTTCTATAACACTGCATCATTCTGTCATATTTGCAATAACAAACTATGAAACAGAGCAGAGCTTTTGACCCTTTGAACTGCTTCAGGAAATATGACTGTCTCTGACCCAAGTTGGGTCGAATAGCTCAGAGAAGCTCCTTTGCATAAATAACTGAAGTTTCTTTACTCTTCCTGTACTGGAAAAACTTTGGTCTTTGCTGCTATTGCTCTATTTCTTAGCTGTACTACACATAATATTCATTACAGGGCTGTGGAGTCTTTACAACAATCTTCCGACTCCGACTACTCAGTTTATGAAACTCTGACTCCAGGTACCCAAAATGACTCTGACTCCTCGACTCCGACTCCTTACTCTAATACTTAACAGAGATGTGGATTTTGTACAAAAAAACATCCGACTCCTCAATTTATGAAATCGACTCCGACTCCGGTTGCCCAAAATTGCCTTGACTCCAACTCTGCCTCCACAGCCCTGATTCATTCTCTCATAAGTTTATTTTCACTTCAGATTCCCTTTAAGCTTCCTAAAATATGATCCTGATGATCCTTAACACTTTTTCTCACGTAACCAAGTTCACCAAGCTGCGGGAATTCCAGCTGCTGGAGACTGGCCTGTTTTTCTTGATGTCCTGGAGCACATTCCTCCTGGCTGAAGCATGCGGTTACACAGGTATGCCGGGTGGGGGCTACATCCCTTACTGCTTTATGTGCAGCTACAGAATGACACTCTAGATAGTTCAAGGGTCATCCGCTGCTGTGACTTGCCAGCCTATCGGCTATTAGCAACCGTAAAAATATGATTTTATTTAAAAATTTGCTGAATTTTTCAATGGTATTTCTAATTGGGCTGTTAGAGGTTCCTTGTTGCTTTTACCTGAGTCAAGAAAGGTTTACGTGAACCATGACAAAAATAAATAAGTAGTCTGATCCCGGTGTGTCAATGAACTAATATTCCTTCCAGCCAGCAATGTGATTTGTCAAAATGTTTAGTGTTGATAAAGTTGGCCAAATTAATACAGGTGAAATGTAGGACAAAAATGGGGTTCACATATGTCTACTTTGCATGCATTTTTCCACAACGTGTATTCACATTAGAAGGGGCGGGCAATGTAAATCAATGAGCTCATTCACATCTAATGCGTATTTTTACATGTGGGGGGGAAATCTCTTCACACACCGCATGTGTTGCACTTTTAACATGACAGTGAGCTTGGAGCTCTAGTGGCCAGTTCACTAGCCCCTGGGGAGATATGGGGACTGGAGCTGGAGTGAGGAAAGGTAGGTATGTTTTCATTGGCGCACCCTGTTCTGGGAGTTGTGGTGGCATACTGGGGGAAGAAGGTCTGCTAATCAGTGGGCCAAGGCTTTTAGCCTATTTTTAGGCCAAAAGTGTGTTGTGTGTGTCCTTATCCGTGAGGCGGTTTATGCATGGGGATATACATTATGCAAAAAATATGTGCATGTTTTTAATGCATACGAGTGTGAACCCACCCTTCGAGATTTATAGACGGCTGGTACCTAAAGTATTTAAAAAATAGTAGATATCCCTCTGCACTAGGTTGCATAGACCTGCAGCCATCCAGTGCACAATAAATCAAACACAAAGGGTCAGCTCTCCGGTCCACAAAATAAAATCCAATTCTTTAAAAAAACGGTCCAGAAACTAGTACTCACATTGTGGGTCCTTGCAAATAGGACCCTAGTGTGTTAACAAGCCTTCATCAATAGTGTGCATAAAGTTCTAAGTGCACGTATACAATAATTGGAAGTATATAAATGCCCACTTCTCGTACCAATTACTTTATATTTGTGCTTTTCAAACAATACCAGTTGCCTGGCAGCCCTGCTGATCTATTTGACTGCAGTAGTGTCTAAACAACACAAGAAACAAGCATGCAGCTTATCTTGTAAGATCTGACAAGAATGTCAAACATCTGATCTGTATGCTTGACAGGGGCTATGGCTAAACGTATTAGAGACAGAGGATCAGCAGGACAGCCAGGCAACTGGTATTGCTTAATAAGAAATAAATGTCATGCTCCATATCTCTCATTACAGTTTAATTATAGATGGCACTTCTCATTTCTCATTGTTCTTCAAAACTAGTTTTTCTACTTTGTGTTTTATCCTAGAACACTGACGCATAGTACAAAATGTAAGTCTAAAAATATTAGTTTAGTACCCCAATTAGATGAAACGCCTTTCAGCCTGTTCAGCCTGTTCAGCTGTATATTCCTATTAACCATTTACTGACATCCTAACGTATTAAAACGTCATGCTTACCGCTATTAACGGCAACATGACGTTTTAATACGTCCCGCGTTCCCGCCGATGCTACCGCCATGTGTGCGCCGCTACCGCCGCTTTTTCCGTCGGGCTTCCGTGCTGGGTGATTGGGGAAGAGGACTGAATGGTCCTCTACCCAATCGCAGTGCCTGGAGTGAATGGACGTGACCGTGAACAGCGGCTACGTCCATTCACAATAACAGGAAATGTAACAATTAAATAAAGTGAAGAAAAAAAAAGTGAACATTTCCTATGTGTTCACTAGCGCCATCTTGTGGCCAAAAAGTACATTACACCTACAAAATACATTCATTTTCAAGTACATACAGATCTTAATAAAATTACACTTCCAACCCCCCCCCCCCCCCCCCCCAAAAAAAAAAAAACTTGTAAAAAAAAAAAAAAATCAGCTAAAAATAGATAAATAAATAGTTGCCTTAGGGACTCAGCTTTGTTAATTTATATTTTATGGGGGGAAATTAATTTTATTACATAGGGGCTTGTAATTATGGCCAGAATAGAAAAAAAACAGAAAAATAACACTTATATTTCAAAATAATATACTGTCGCCATACATTGTGATAGGGACATCATTTAAACTGTTTAATAATCGGGACAACTTGGCAAATAAAACGTGTTTGTTTTATCCACAGGAGAATGTTTAATTTTAAAACTATAATGGTTGAAAACTGAGAAATAATGATTTTTTTTCTTTTTTTTTCTGTTTTTCCTCATTAAAACGCATTTAGAATAAAAAAATTCTTAGCAAAATGTACTATCCACAGAAAGCCTAATTGGTGGCGAAAAAAACGAGGTATAGATCATTTTCTTGTGATAAGTAGTAATAAAGTTATTAGGGAATAAAAGGGAGGAGCACTGACAACTGAAAATTGCTCTGGTCCGTTAGGATAAAAACCCTTGGGGGTGAACTGGTTAAAGAACTGTTAGCCATACAATGCATTAATAAAACACACATAAGTAAGTAGATAATTACTTGCTCTACTTAACAGATGTATTGCGCTGTCCACTGTTTAATTCAGATTTAGTAAAATCCAGTGACTTCTGGTTCTGGTGGTGGCCATCTTGGATCCCATATGCTTAAAGGGGTTCTGTGGAGGTTTGGTAAGGATAAAAACCGCCACTTACCTGGGGCTTCTATCAGCCCCCTGTAGCAGTAATGTCCCACGTCGTCGTCCTCCGATCTGCTGTTCGCCGCCGGTCCCGGTCTAGTGCGGCACGCTGTCCAACTGCGGCTGTGTGGCCGTGCTCGCTCCCGCCCACTTCATCAGACAAGAAAGCTTCGTACTGCGCCTGCACAGTAAGCTTCTGATGACGCAAAGGGCAACGCGCATTATTTAGCGATGCCTGGCGAATAATGCCCGGTGCCAGCAGCGGAGAACGACAGATCGGAGGAGGACGGCGTGGGACATTACTGCTGCAGGGGGCTGATAGAAGCCCCAGGTAAGTGGCGGTTTTTATCCTTAGTATTCCCCCACAGAACCCCCTTAAGTATTCCCCCTGGCATCCCCTCTCCTCCCCGCACTATTGCAGAGCACAGCGGGGAGTGAAAAAGGCAGCACAGACTGATTCACCTACTAATAGTTCCAAGCACTGAGGTTCCCGTGCATAATCTCTGCACTACCACCGGAGGCAGTGCAGAGAGTATAGATGGGAACTCCAGCGCGTGGAACCATCAGGAGGTGAGTCTGTGTGTGCTGGCTTTGTCCCTCCCTGGTCTGCTCTCGAATACTGTGGGGAGGAGAAGGAATGCCAAGGGGGCATGCAGGGGGAGAAATATGCTGCTGGATGGCGGACATGGCACACTGCAGGAGGGGGGCCGAGGAGAGAGTCAGGGGACAGTTTCTGGCCCCCCTTCCTGCGCCATAGTAGCTGGCAGTGACGAGAGTGACAGACGCTTCAGCCAATCAAGGATTAATTTGCATGTGACGTCACTTCTTTTGCGGCTGCTACTCTGCGTACCATATTAGAGCTAGGGGGCATGAGGAATAAAAATCAATCAGCAAAAAGGTGAGATTGATTTTAGACTTTTATATTGCCTCTTTAGCATCCATTTTACTTGTAAAACAGCTTCTTATAGAGAATTGATTTTAGATTTTATGCCTAACAGTTACTCTTTAAAGAGAACCAGAGACAAAGCTTTCTCATGTATTTTACCATATATATCAATGGGAACATGACAGTAAACACCTACTCTGCTCATTTTCATTCTTCTCTGTGAAATCTGCCTGTTATCAGCCCTGATAAGAATCCCCTACTGAGCATTCAGTCTAGCTTTCACCAGAATGATTATAGCTGAGTCTATCTTCTGTGATGTCTTTTCAAGCCCAAGTCTGCCCCCTTGTGGCTCTGTTTTCCTGCTATTTATCCTCGAAGTAGCAAAGCAGAGCCACAAGAGGGCAGACTTGGGCTTGAAAAGCCCAAGTCTGCCTTCTAGGAAACCATGGCAACTGAGCCGGAATGGAATCAAGTAAAGTATATGCCTCCCTGTCTGCCACTCACCTCGTGAAGCATTTGGGGGGCTGGGGACTAACCTTCAGGAAGGAGCCCCACAGGTTAAATTTGCTCTTTGGACGCTTAAACCAGCCCTACCAAAGTTATTGCATGATTGATAAGTATCTGCTGCCTATACATCTTGGCATTGAAGAGACCATCAATTCTGCCACACTCCATGTACAGAAAAACCGCCACAAATTTGCAAGGAACAGATGATCTATTCTTACCTGTTGTCCGCAGATATCAGCAAGCTGGTTACTAAGCTTTGCAGCAATAGTGTTCTAGGTTTGAATCTTGTTCAGGACACTGCCTGCTGCTGCATGGAATTTTCATATTCTCTGTGTTTGTGCATTTCTTACATTTCCTCTGTTTTGAATCCCACAGACCAAAAACAGATGGGCAGGTTAATTGGCTTACCTCTAAAACTGTCCCTACTAGGCTTAGTAAGAGACTTTACAGTGCAACTAATGTAAGGAAAAATTAGGTTCCTGGCCTCTCCGAAGGACAGTTAGTGACACAAAAAGTTTAATGCACTCTGTAATATACTGCAGAAAATGTGTCAATACTACATAAAGTCATAAGGAAAATGTTCTCCTGTGTTTGCAGGTGTGGTCGCAGTTTTGTTTTGTGGCATCACCCAGGCACATTACACCTACAACAATTTATCTACAGAGTCCCAAATTCGAACAAAACAGGTATGAGTTTCTATAGTAATAAATGTTAAAGGAATATTGAACTCAAAATCATAATGTCGGAATCGTGACACTTACAGGCCTGGTCAGTTATCATTCACTGTGTTGTTATATGTATATGTTATATCTCCGCACGCTGAAATTTGAGGTCTGTCTAATAGAGAGGGTCCACTTTCCTTAAATGTATGAACAGATGTGGAACTGCCATAGATTAGGTTTTACTTGAAATCCTACATTAAAAAAAATTCTGGATACATTTTTGTTTTCGGTTTTAATTCATTTTTTTTCTTAGTTTTTCTTATAAATTGTACATTTAAAGGGAATCTGAAGTGAAAATAAACATATATATATATATATATATATATATATATATATATATATATATATATATATATATATATATATATATATATATATATATATATATATAAAATGACTTGTATGTGTAGTACACCTAAGGAATAGAACATTAGTAGCCAAGATAGGAGTCTCATTGTTTCCAGTACAGGAAGAGTTAAGAAACTACACTTATGCAAAATAGCGTCTCTGAGCTCTGTGACTAATTTTGTCAGAGAGCTAAATGCTGTATTCTGAAGCTTTTATACGTCAAAGAAACAGTGAAAGAGAACTTCAGATAAGATTTTTCTGCAGGGAAGTTCAGACTTATTACCGGTAGTTCTGCTCTGTTTCATAGTTTAAAATGCAGAGTGTAGTTTGTAAACTGCAAATATTAGAGAATGATGCAATGTTATAAAAAAAACAACTACTATATAACTGAAAATAAAAATGAGCTGCTTTTCTTTGCTACTAATCTATTTCCTAGCGGTACTACATATACAATTCATTATGTCATGTTTTGTCTTTCGCTTCAGTGTCACTTTAAGATGACCTATGCAGTAGGGATGATCGGAAAGAGCAAATTCCATTCTGCCGGAATTTGCGGATTCCGCCAGCACTGAATTCCGTCGCTATGAAAATACCGCCGGATTTTTGCGACATTCCGCTGAATTCTGGATTCCGGCGGAAAAATTAAAATCATCGCAAATGGAACCTTGTTTATGCTATATGGTAGCCCACAGACCCTATTGACTGTTCCCTTCGTCCTTTTTCTCCTTTCTCCCTTCCTCCTTACATACCTTGGCCGGGAATTGAACCCAGGTCTAGTGCTCGGTAGGTAGCTTTCTTTACCACTATACCACCACCAACACTACATGCTGAAGCCAGCCTGGCATGTACCATTATGATATATCCAAGAGAAAAATGAGCTTTCTTAGGGATTTGTAGGATGTCAAAAGCCAACTCCCATACATTGGCCAGGCCCAGGAATTGAACCCAGGCCTACCGCTCTGTAGGCTGCTATCCTAACCATTATACCACCAACACACTACAATGCTACATGCTGGAGCCAGCCTAGCATATACCATTGTGATATATCCAAGAGAAAAATGAGCTTGCTTAGGGAATTGTAGGATTTCAAAAGCCAGCTTACATACATTGGCCGTGAATTGAACACAGGTCTAGTGTTCGGTAGGCAGGCTTGCATACATTCCCGGCCAATGTTTGTAAGCTGGCTTTTGAAATCCTACAATTCCCTAAGCAAGCTCATTTTTCTCTTGGATATATCACAATGGTACATGCTAGGCTGGCTTCAGCATGTAGCATTGTAGTGTGTTGTGTTGGTGGTATAATGGTTAGGATAGCAGCCTACCAAGCACTAGACCTGGGTTCAATTCCCGGCCAATGTTTGAAATCCTACAACCCTTCAAAATGAAAGCATTCAATAATGGACTGACACTACTTGAAAGACCCTGACTTTGGCATATCACTTGCAACACAGTGTCACACTAATTGCTTACTGCAGTAGGATAAAAAAAACTGCACACCATTGGCTGCAAACCACATTTTATCCAATATGCAGGACTGTCAGGATGCCAGTATCCATCTGGACTGTTTTCACATGAATAGATTACTCCTGACTTCTTCTGTCTACTGAGGACCATTTCCTCGTTTCTATGTTCTGCATACGAACACGAGTCACATGTACCCACACACAGGCGCACTACAAAAGGAGCATTGGGGCGCCAGTTAAAGTAGACCCGAACTCATGCACAGGACAGAAGGGAAACCTAGAGAAATTCACCCTGTGTGTATTCAGAGAGTTTAGCCTGTTTAATTCCCCCTCATTTGTGTCTACGCTCAAGTTGTAATTTGACCCTCCCCTGTGTCACATGACGGCCTATGGCAGATAAGCCCATTTGAAAGCACAGGCCGTAAACCATATGTCTGCTTCCATGAATCAGGAAGTAGAAACAATGCATATTTGTTTTAGGATTTGTATCAGATGTAACAAATGGTTTTTTTTTTTTTAGTTTTTTTAAGGTTATTATGCTGTTGAGTATCTTTTAGAGCAGAGAGGAGGTTATAGTTTATAGGGCACTCCTCAAGCCAAATACTTTTTTGTTTTTGTTTTAATACTCTAATTCCCTATAAACTAAACAAGCCTCGCCCACAGCTTTTCAGAGTGCCTAGGCATTTTCAGACAGTAGCAAGGGCTTACAGGAGCTCAGTCTGGGCAGGAGGGGGGGGGGGAGGTGTTACTAGCCAGAGATTTCAGAGGCAGAGGGGAGGAGGGAGTAGGAGAGGGGGCTGAATTTACACACAGGCAAGCTGATAGCATCTCCAGCCCTTAGCCTGCGACAAACAGAACATGGCTGCCCTCATTGTATCACAGGAATAAATAACCATAAACTTTTGAAACTTTTGCAGCTGAGATATGCTGTGTAAACTATCTAAACTTTAGATAAGATATATAGACAAGTTACTTGTTAGTTAGTTTTTCATCTCGGATTCATTCTCGCTTTAAAAAAAAAAAAAAGCAAAAAGCATCAATATTTAGGATAAAGTGGAAAAGACATAGGGGCTGCTGCTTTTTTCCCTCCTTAGTTTGTGTTAGGTTGTAAAATTTCCTCTTCATTTCCTGTCTTGGTGACATTAAGGACATGACTATGTGCTGAGCGACTTCCTATTTTCCCTCCCTGGTGTGCATTCTATGTTGCTATGCAAACTGTCACTAACTGCTGTGAATGTATATATAGAGAAATGTCTTTTGTAGAGCAGAACAAAGAAGTCTGTCGAAATAAACTGTGTTCTGCTGGGGCAGGAAGTTAGTTGAAATCCTGTTCTGCTCTCACTTAACTGTCTTAAAAGAAAATTCAGAAGACATAGCCAACGTTAAATCAGTTATAGAAATATTTTTTTCAGACGGATCCCTGTAGGTGACAGTCCTCATACATGTGAACAAAGCTTAAGATACACCAACTTTACAGGGAGAGCATAGTTAAATGCCCTTTCAAAGCTTAAAGGGACACTGAGCACCTTTAGAAAACATAATTTGCATTTACCTGGGGCTTCCAGCCCACCATAGGCCATGAGGTCCCCCGGTGTCCTTCTGGCTCCTCTCTCGATCCCACAGGCAGCTCCATTAATTGGTGCGGTGGCTGGATGGTGTACTGGTTAAGGGCTCTGTCTCTGACATGGGAGACCTGGGTTCGAATCTCGGCTCTGCCTGTTCAGTAAGCCAGTAATTCAGTAAGGAGTTCATTGGGCAAGACTCCCTAACACTGCTACTGCCTACTGAGTGCGCTCTAGTGGCTGCCTCGCAAGCGCTTTGAGTCCGACAGGAGAAAGGCGCTATACAAATACTGCCATTATTATTATCTCCGTTTGAATTCGCCAGTACGAGTCCCTGCCATGCACGCTATGTGTTATCACGCCGTCAGCGTGAGAGTCCTGTGCATGCGTGATTCTCTAACTCTGAATCACGCAGGCGCATGACTCTCACGTCGGCCAGCGTGATGACACATAGCGTGCGTGGCGGAGACTCGTACTGGCAACTTCAGGCAGGAGTCACTGTTTAACAGAGCCGCCTGTGGGATCGAGAGAGTAGCCAGAAGGACGCTGGGGGATCTCAAGATCTACAGTGGGCTGGAGGGAGCCCCAGGTAAGTGCAAATTGTGTTTTTTTTAAAGGTGTTCAGTATTCCTTTAATCTCTGCTTTAAAAGGGCATTTAAAGAAACACTGAAGTCTCCTAAAATTCATCTTTTTCTTGCAAAAACCTCTTTGACGTTATTGCCCTAACTAAAACGCTGCATCCCAGCGGAAGAGACCGCCAGTCATGGGAGAAGAGACCGCCAGTCATGGGAGACACCGCCAGCTATATAGGGGACTATAGTTAGGCTCCTTATTTTTTCAAGTATAAAAAAAATATAAATTTTGTTTAATCTTTTATTTTATTTCCCTGTCTAATGACACTTCATAAAGTTGTCCTTTTAAATCAGGTGGCTGAAATACTACAGCATAACTTTGATAGCCCAGCAGCACTATTGATGCACATATTTGCTTTGAAGGAATGCTGGGTATCTTGAAAGTTGCTTCTATGAAGGTATGCTGGGTATTGTGACACTCATTGCTATCTAGACATGTTGGGCATTGTGAGAGTCACTGCTGTTAAAGCATGCTGGGTGGTCATGACAGCAGTGACTTTAACCACTTAACGACCGCCCACTGCACAGGGGCGGCCGGAAAGTGGATCCCGCAAGGACCAGCTCATGCCCAGAGGCGGCGGTCCTTGTAGGGGCATGGGCGGAGCGTTCGCGTCATCCGTGACGTGATTCTCCGCCTGGGACTGGCTCCGCCCCCCTCGCGCTGTAACCCGCCGGCCGTTCGGAAGCGCCGGCGGGTTACTAGCACCCGGATCGCCGCATACAAAGTGTATAATACACTTCGTAATGTATACAAAGTGTATTATACAGGCTGCCTCCTGCCCTGGTGGTCCCAGTGTCCCAGGGACCACCAGGGCAGGCTGCAGCCACCCTAGTCTGCACCCAAGCACACTGATTTCCCCCACCCTGCCCCCTGATCGCCCACAGCACCCCATATAGGCTGAATGGGTTTTTTTTTTTTAAATCAAAAACAGGTTTGTCCACATTTTTCGTGCTGCATGTATACAGAAATTTTACTTTATTTGAAAATTGCAAGCACAGAAAGTTAAAAAAATCATTTTTTTGACAAAATTCATGTCTTTTTTTTGATGAATATAATAAAAAGTAAAAATCGCAGCAGCAATCAAATAGCACCAAAATTAAGCTTCATTAGTGAAAAGAAAAGGACGTAAAATTCATTTAGGTGGTAGGTTGTATGAGCGAGCAATAAACCGTGAAAGCTGCAGTGGTCTGAATGGGAAAAAAAGTGCCTGGTCCTTAAGGGGGGTAAAGCCCACGGTCCTCAAGTGGTTAAGGACATTTCACATGTCTGTCAGTCTCAACACTCTTGAAGAATGTTGTGCTGTAGCTTATAAACTTACTTCAGGATCTATGGATTGGCTGAACAAAGCTGTATAGATACAAGACTGCTATCTTGCTTCACTTATACTTTTAAAATGAACTTGAAGTGAAAATAACCGTGTGAGAGAATGAATAGCAGGTGTAGTGCGAAAATTAAATAGAACGTTAGTAGTAAAGAAAAGTCATATTTTTTAGTTATATAGCTTTAGTTCTAAAATTGCATCAGACTGTTAAGGCCCATACACACAGCATACATTTGTCTGTAGTTGTGAGGCAGCGACAAACAGACCAGAGACAGCAGCATATTTATGGCAGCGACTGTTCAAGTTCATGACAGTTGTACACACGTGACAACAGAAGCTGTCTGCCACAGACTACGTGTAGTAGTAGTAGTACTATGGTAGTGACTGTCTGTAAAAGACTTTCATACACACGACAGGACACCAACAGACTAAGTGATGGTACGTGAGACAAAAGTCGCAAAAGATTCACCAGCAGTGTTGCCAACCGTCAGTAAATTTACTGACAGTCAGTAAAAAAAGTCAACAAATCTGGGCTGTCAGTAAAGTCCATGGAAAAGTTTGTGGTGTCATTAAAAAAGACCTCTCTCCCTCCCAAAAGATCACAGCACTTACTGCTTATCAGTTCACGTATCACTCTGAAATGTACACTGCTCTAGCTAAAGGTGGCTATACATATGTAGACTTGGTGGCCAATCGACCGTCAGATAAGACAATTATTGATATTATAAAAATTGGTGCCACGTAGAGCATGCCTATACAATCAAACCAATTTCGGCCCAAAATTGGTTGCATGTATCGATCGCATGTATCAATCGGACATGCTGGAAAATCTCAGGTTAGCATGCTCTATCGGGTGCATCCCGCGGCAAGGGCTGAGATAATGAAGAAAAAAAATGACGGAAACCCCCGGTTGCATCCCCCAAATGTAAATGTATCAAAGTGTCCCCCGCTCCCCCCCTCCTCCAGATGCCGTTCATTAATACTTTATCTGTCCGGTGTCCGCCACTGCACTCTTCCTCATTTACAGCCCACGTGGGGCGCATGTGTGATATCTTTCATTTAATTTCAGTGATATTAGATGTCAGTAAAAAGTGTTCTTTCATTACATTTTTTATGCTTTGTCAGTAAAAATGTATTTCCAAGGTTGGCAACACCGTTCACCAGTTAAATCGCTCAAACATGGCTGTGTCTGCAGACAGTCTTTGTCTCTTGCCATGTCCACACGAACAAAGTGTCGCACAAACGTCACTCAACACATATCTGTACAGACATTTGTACGCCGTGTGTATGGGCCTTAACAGTAGCAGTGAAGAATCCACACTCTGCCTTTTAAGCTGTAAATGAAGCAGAACTAATGAACCTTTGAACTTTCCTGCAGTAAAACCTTGAGAAAATGGGACTGACGTTGACAGGCTCAGAGAAGCTCTTTTGCATATAGAACTAAAGTGTTTTTTTTTGTTTTTTTTAACTTCCTATACTTGAAAACAGAAAGGCACTTCACATAACTTCTCAGTATGGCCAGTATCGTGTTTATCTCATCCTGTCATGTCACTTCGGGTGCACTTTAAATAACACGTAGATAAGCATGTAAGGTGATGGTGAGGAATGTACTTGGAGTAAACTGTTTTCAGAGGTTTTCACCAGTCTCTTTAAAGGTGATAAGATTTAAGATCTTGACAAAATCTGTATCTTAAATATTGTGACATGTTATCTGTGGTACGGATTGACAGTGAGTGCTCTGGGTAGTTTATCGATTTTTGGTATTGTTGAACATAATGAATGATGTTTCTTACATCTCATATTTCTTGTCCCCTGTTTCTTTCTTTAGCTCTTTGAACTTTTGAACTTTTTGGCTGAAAATTTCATCTTCTCCTACATGGGCCTGGCCTTATTCACTTTCCAGAATCATAACTTCAATCCCACGTTCATTGTGGGGGCTTTTGTATCCTTTTCACTTGTTTCTGTGGAAGAGGTCATGAAAGTGAGGGGCAAACAGTGGGGCAGATTTATGAAAGCCAGAGCAAGGAAAATTGGAGCCAAACTTACCAATAGGAGGAGCAGTCCCCTGTAAGAGAATCTGCTATTCATGTACATCTAGATGGCATATAAATCCAGTCACGGTGCATATAAACAAAGCAGTGAAGCTCCTCCGTCTATAAAAGGCACAGCTTGCACTATTACATGAATTATTGATCAGATAAAAGATCAATATGTGGAAGATATTGGCTGCCTATCTGGTCTATCCTTTGCACCATTAGGCAACAGATGAGATTTCAGTAGAAACCTTGGCCCATATGCAACTCATTTTTTTCTCCTAGGTGATATTTTTACAACTTGTCAATAAAATACATTTTAAACCACCAGCAAGCAGGAAAATACTCAAACTAATTTTGAGAGCACATTTTCACCTACTTTTTGGTACTTTTTCAATTGCAGATGGCTGAAAAATTATTTTAAATACAAGATGAAAAATTATCACTTAGGAGAAAACATGAATTGCATAGGGGCCCTTGTCTATTACCTATCGGAGCCATCACTTGTGTAGGGCACCAGCCCATAGCCCCCTGAGCTGCTGCCAGTGTTATCAAGCCAAGAATGGGCACATCATCTAATCATTATTCAATGGGTATTTTTTTATGTAATCAGCGACTTCCGCCTAAAATCGCCAGTACGAGTACTTGCCGTGCACTCTATGCGTCATCACGCCGGCTGGCGTGAGAGTTCTGCGCATGCGCGGTTCTCTAACTCTGAACCACACATGCGCAGGACTCTCGGCCATGGTGATGATGCGTAGCGGCCGGCATGATGACACACAGCATGCGCGGCGTGGACTCCTATTGGCGACTTCAGGCGGAAGTTGCCGGAGCCACCTGTGGGACCAAGAGAGGAGCCAGAAGGATGCCGGGGGACCTCGCGGCCTATGGTGGTCTGGAGGAAGCCCCAGGTAAATGCAAATTGTTTTAAAAAGAATCTGTACTCTAAAATTCTTACAATAAAAAGCATACCATTCTATTCATTATGTTCTCCTGGGCCCTTCTGTGCTGTTTCTGCCACTCCCTGCTGTGATCCCGGCTTGTAATTGCCAGTTTTAGGCAGTGTTTACAAACAAGACATGGCTGCTAACCAGCTTGTGATAGGCTGAGAGGAGCTCAGTCTGTAACTCACACAGAGCCTGCAGGGGGCGTGGAGAGGGTGTGGATAGCTTCTATCCTATCACAAGCAGAGCAGCACATTCCTGCCTGAGTGCCTGAGCCCGACAAAGCCATCAGAGGAAAGAATATTAGATTACATAACAGAGATAATACAGCCACTGTGCAACTAGGAAAGGCTGTAGTAAAACAGACCACATTAGAACAGGTATAGGAACTTATAGGATAGAAGAAATAAGGCTGAAAATTTTGTTACAGAGTGTCTTTAAAGGTGCTCAGTATCCCTTTAAAGGGAAATAAATGTCAGCCTCCATATCCATCTCACCTCCTGTATTAAGTCTGAACAAGGCTGTTGAACCATCTTTTCCATTCTGTGGGAAAACCTTACATTTTATGCTAGTCTGGTTACTCACTTTGCAAATAGCTGTGAAATATACATATAATTTGTGAATTATGCAGGCATTCCATTGAATCTTTACTTCCAGTGTGAAATATGAACATTTTCATGGTATACAACGGATACCTAAGTAGCCTGTAAGCCAATTTGTGATTTTACATTTTTGTAATTAACTCTTACATTAAATTTGCTATGGTTTTCTAAAATTTCCAGGACATTTGAACTTTACTACTATGAAATCATAGAGACACATGCTGTTTCAACAGTGGCTCCAGTTCCTGTTGATTTACAATTTAGTTTCTTTGCACTGAGAAAATGAATCACATCCGTAGGCATCATTGTTAGTTTACTGAGGTCAGCTTTTCCTTGTTAGCAATTCTAAAATGGATAAGGAGATGACTGTGCTCTTAAAGATAAAGAGAGCCTGTCCTAAAAATAAAAAGCCCTCTGGGGGATACTTACCTTGGGAGAAGGAAGCCTTAGGGCCCCAATGAGGCTTCCCTGTCACCTGTAGCTGTGTGGAATCTAGCGCTGCCCCCCCCCCCCCCCCTCCTGAAAAGCTTGACTCTGCTACACTGCGCAGGCGCACTAGCGGCTCTTCGTTCGGGTAAGGCGGAAATAGTCGAACCCGATCCTATCCGCTCTACTGAGCAGACGCAAAGGGCTCACGCCTGCGCAATAGAGCAGATCCTATCAAGTTCGGCTATTTCCGCCTTAACCCGAATGGAGAGCTGCTAGTGCACCTGCGCAGGATTCACGGTAGGTAAATATTTACCTCACTGTGGTTTGGGGGTTGCAGCGCTGGATTGCCGGGACACTGGAGGACAGGGGAAGCCTCGTTAGGATCCAGAGGACTCCCCCTCCCGAGGTAAGTATATTTTTTTACATTACAGATTTTCTTTAATTTGCAACAATGGGACTGATCAAGTCAATATAGTGGATTGACAGTTCCCAGCAGCATTTCCTGCGAAAAAGTAATTGAAGCAGTGTGTTAATGGTTTCCACCTGTACTCTCCCCTGTAAACCTCTGCAGTGCTGGAGACTGACAGTTCTGTCTGATCAAAAGTAGATAGAGTTTCAAATTGACATTGAGTGCCCTGTGAACTAACACCTATTCATCCAGTCTCCACTTATTGTAGTAGTTCAGTACTTGTTTAACCACTTCATGACAAAGGACGTATATATACAGGGATGTGAAAAACTATTTGCCCCCTTCCTGATTTCTTATTCTTTTGCATGTTTGTCACACTTAAATGTTTCTGCTCATCAAAAACCGTTAACTATTAGTCAAAGATAACATAACTGAGCACAAAATGCAGTTTTAAATGATGGTTTTTATTATTTAGTGAGAAAAAAAACTCCAAATCTACATGGCCCTGTGTGAAAAAGAAATTGCCCCCCTTGTTAAAAAAATAACTTCACTGTGGTTTATCACACCTGAGTTCAATTTCTGTAGTCACCCCCAGGCCTGATTACTGCCACACCTGTTTCAATCAAGAAATCACTTAAATAGGAGCTATCTGACACAGAGAAGTAGACCAAAGGCACCTCAAAAGCTAGACATCATGCCAAGATCCAAAGAAATTCAGGAACATATGAGAACAAAAGTAATTGAGATCTATCAGTCTGGTAAAGGTTATAAAGCCATTTCTAAAGCTTTGGGACTTCAGCGAACCACAGTGAGAGTCATTACCCACAAATGGCAAAAACATGGAACAGTGATGAACCTTCCCAGGAGTGGCCGGCCGACCAAAATTACCCCAAGAGCGCAGAGAAAACTCATCCGAGAGGCCACAAAAGACCCCAGAACAACATCTAAAGAACTGCAGGCCTCACTTGCCTCAATTAAGGTCAGTGTTCACGACTCCACCATAAGAAAGAGACTGGGCAAAAACGGCCTGCATGGCAGATATCCAAGGCGCAAACCACTTTTAAGCAAAAAGAACATTAAGGCTCGTCTCAATTTTGCTAAAAAACATCTCAATGATTGCCAAGACTTTTGGGAAAATACCTTGTGGACCAACGAGACAAAAGTTGAACTTTTTGGAAGGTGCGTGTCGCGTTACATCTGGCGTAGAAGTAACACAGCATGTCAGCAAAAGAACATCATACCAACAGTAAAATATGGTGGTGGTAGTGTGATGGTCTGGGGTTGTTTTGCTGCTTCAATACCTGGAAGGCTTGCTGTGATAGATGGAACCATGAATTCTACTATCTACCAAAAAATCCTGAAGGAGAATGTCCGACCATCTGTTCGTCAACTCAAGCTGAAGCGATCTTACGTGCTGCAGCAGGACAATGGCCTAAAACACACCAGCAAATCCACCTCTGAATGGCTGAAGCAAAACAAAATGAAGACTTTGGAGCGGCCTAGTCAAAGTCCTGGCCTGAATCCTATTGAGATGTTGTGGCATGACCTTAAATAGGCGGTTCATGCTAGAAAACCCTCAAATAAAGCTGAATTACAACAATTCTGCAAAGATGAGTGGGCCAAAATTCCTCGAGCGCTGTAAAAGACTCGCTGCAAGTTATCGCAAACGCTTGATTGCAGTTATTGCTGCTAAGGGTGGCCCAACCAGTTATTAGGTTCAGGGGGCAATTTCTTTTTCACACAGGGCCATGTAGGTTTTGAGGTTTTTTTTCCTCACTAAATAATAAAAAACATCATTTAAAACTGCATTTTGTGTTTAATTATGTTATCTTTGACTAATAGTTAACCGTTTTTGATGAGCAGAAACATTTAAGTGTGACAAACATGCAAAAGAATAAGAAATCAGGAAGGGGGCAAATAGTTTTTCACACCACTGTACGTCCATTGTATTTGTGGCTAATGCACAACCAGTTTACTAAATGTGGCACATGTGGTATCGTTTTAACCAGGACGAGTTGTAGAATACATTTTAGTGTCTCTTACAGCTTGGACCCCCGTCACATAAAAAAAGCTAGGGACAAACTTAATCAAAACATAAAAAATCATTTTCCAAATTATGAACAAACTTGGGCAAGTTGTAAGAAAACTACAAGAGACATATGTGGTAACATTTTAACCGTCATAAGTAGTAGAATACAGATTAGACAGTTTTAGGGTTGAGGCCTATGTTTTGTGTATTCTCTTTAGTCACAAACTGAATCAAAAGCAATAAAATGTTTGCATATTCTGTACCAAAATAAAAGACTTGTAAAATAACAAAGTTACAGAATATAAAAGAAGAAAAATATTTTGTTACCTTAGAAACTTGGCTTTTTAAATATGTAAGCCATGAGGGTATATTACTATTATTTTTGCAAATAAGGTCGTGTAATCACCGATTCTGTATAATGAGAAAGAAAAAAATTAAAGAACAGAAAAAGACACCTTTCTTTCCAAATACAATAATGTCACCATACATTGTGCTAGGAACAAAATTTAAATGTTTTAATAACCAGGAAGAATAAGCAAATAAAATGTGTGGGTTTAACTTATGGAGAAAGTTTTTTGTTTTTTTCGTTTTCAATTTTTTCCCCTTATTTTCCCTTTAAAATGCATAGAAAATAAGGTAATTACTAAACACAATTATCACATGCTAAAAGCCTAATTTGTCCTGAAAAAAAACAATATATAGATAATTTAAGTGTGATAAGTAGTAAAAAAAGTTATTGGTGAATCATGGGAGCAGCGCTGATATGTGAAAGTTGCTCTCGTCATGAAGTGGTTAAAGAGGAGCTGTCAGCCATACTATCTCAGAAAAAACACCTATATAAGTAGATAAATACTTGCTCTACTTAACATATTTATAACACTGTCCACATTTAGATTTTCGTGATTTTTCTATAGTAAAAGAGAAAATCCTTCTTAGGATTTTCCATTTTGATTGTGTCCATCTTGAAGCCATTCCTGACATAATTTCCTCCCTTGCTCTGTCTGTGTATTATTTCCCACTCGCCTCTGAGTCTTCAGACATTCCCACCCAGCTCTGCAATAGAAAGTGCATTGTCTCAGCATGAGAAATATTGGTTAATCAGAGAGGAACAGAGGTGTGGGAGGGGAAAATGGGAGGGCAAGAGGCTTCAGCCAATCAGGCTGCATTAGTCATGTCTGAGGGGAAAGTAAAGAACAAAAAAAAAGAAAACCCAGCATGACCTGCAACTTCCTTTGTTTGGCAGATGTACCAAATAAGAGCCAGGGAAACTGGGGAATGATGTTTTATGGAGAAGAAAAGTTACAGTGATTTTTACATGTTTTATGAGTACTATATTACTTGTTTTGTGTATTATGTCTATTTTACTGTAAGTTCCCAATTTGATAACCATAAGATGAAAAAATAGTGGAGCGTCCTCTGCAGCAGAAACAAATGCTAGGAGATTTTGTCTACAAATCAGAGGTAGAAAGTAGCTAATGTTGTTTGGCACAACATGCAGCAGTTACAATTGTCTGCTACAACATAAAGCAGCTAAAATTGTCCTCCACAGTGTACTGCAGCTAATAATGTCTGCCACAGTGTACTGCAGCTAATAATGTCTGCCACAGTGTACTGCAGCTAATAATGTCCTCCACAGTGTACTGCAGCTAATAATGTCCTCCACAGTGTACTGCAGCTAATAATGTCCTCCACAGTGTACTGCAGCTAATAATGTCTGCCACAGTGTACTGCAGCTAATGTCTGCCACAGTGTACTGCAGCTAATAATGTCTGCCACAGTGTACTGCAGCTAATAATGTCTGCCACAGTGTACTGCAGCTAATGTCTGCCACAGTGTACTGCAGCTAATGTCTGCCACAGTGTACTGCAGCTAATGTCTGCCACAGTGTACTGCAGCTAATGTCTGCCACAGTGTACTGCAGCTAATAATGTCTGCCACAGTGTACTGCAGCTAATAATGTCTGCCACAGTGTACTGCAGCTAATAATGTCTGCCACAGTGTACTGCAGCTAATAATGTCTGCCACAGTGTACTGCAGCTAATAAGGCCTGCCACAGTGTACTGCAGCTAATAATGTCTGCCACAGTGTACTGCAGCTAATAATGTCTGCCACAGTGTACTGCAGCTAATAAGGCCTGCCGCAGTGTGCAGACGCTAATAATGTCTTCCACAGTATAAAGCAGCTAATAATGTCTGCCACAGTGTACTGCAGCAACCAATAATGTCTGCCATAGTGTGCAGCAGCTAATAATGTCTGCTACAGTGTGCAGCAGCTAATAATGTCTGCTACAGTGTGCAGCAGCTAATAATGTCTGCTACAGTGTGCAGCCACATGTCTGCCACATGTTACAACATGCGACTTGTGCCTTGACATGGATCTTGTAAGAATTGTAGAGCACCAGTTTGTTTTCCCTTGACCTTTTTCTATAGCTTGCTGTCTTCCTTGGCAGAGCTGCCAATATTTATCCTCTGTCATTCTTACTTAACCTGGGAAGAAGAAATAAGATTGGTTCAAATTTCCAGCACATGATGATGTTTGCAGGTATGTCTTGTGTGTGTGTGTGTGTGTGTGTGTGTGTGTGTGTGTGTGTGTGTGTGTGTGTGTAAAGGTTTGCCTGTCATGCCTATAGAGCTTTTGAGCCAGCTCTCTCATCAGTCTGTGTGAAAAGTTGCTTTGTTTACAAATTGTTGTAACAACTTGGGTGGGGGGTGGGGGGGGAAGAGCTGTACTATGTAGATAGGTTTCACTTCTCTGTCACTATTCACAGAGGAATTATTTACTGTTTTTGTTGTTGTTGTTTTTTTGCACTGCTTACACACACAGACTGCTTTCTGACAGATCATATGAGAACAGCTGAGGGATTTTTTTTAGATACAGAGAAAGACCTGAAGAGAAGGAGGCTTACTTTATTCCTGTTCTTGGATGCTCCCCCTCCCCCCCCCCCCCCCCCCCCCCATTCAAAATTAGCTCATCCTGGCTCTGTTTACTTGACACTGCCAGGAAAAGAGAGGGAGGGACAGGAACACACAGAGATGCAGCTGATGAAGAGTTGTATACACTCTATTTGAAGCTATATGTCTGTTTTCTATCATGCTGAAGAGATTCCAGTCACAGGATTACTGTTGGTGAAGACTGTCTCTGTATTCTGGATGTGCTGGACACCAGTCCTCCATAGTAATGCCCACAGTAAAAACTGTTCTCTGTAAATGTCATATTTTTTCACATAAAAATGTAAAAGATGAAAAAAAAACCTTTGTATTGCTATTTGCTAGTAATTACTGGAAACATGTGGCATTTAGAATTTGAGTTAACTTTGATAGTTGTCCTTTAAGTACGGGCAGGAGCACAGGTGAGCAGGGGCCATCGGCAGCTGAGTAGCTTTGTATTGCCAGAAAGCGGACACTGGCAGCAAGCATTCTGATCAATCTGTGGTCAGACTTCTGCAGAAATCTTAATAGGTAAAGCAAACATGAGCCTAAACCCAGGAAAAAAATCACATACTTGCCTAAGAGGGAAGCCTCTGAATTCTCATGCTGTTCTCTGCTGCTCGCAGAGACCCTCTGGAACATCATGCTTAAAGAGACACTGAAGCGAGAATAAATCTCGCTTCAGTGCTTATATTCAGCAGGGGCATGTGTGCCCCTGCTAAATCGCCGCTATCCCACGGCTGAACAGGGGTCCCTTCACCCCCAACCCCACTCCTCCCCCCCCCCCTGCAAAATCAACGACCAACTTGGTCGTAGATTTTGCTGCTCTTCAGGCAGGGCTAACGGATGCAGCCCTGCCTCTCAGCGCCGTCTATCAGCGGCACATCGCCGCCTCTCCCCCGCCCCTCTCAGCGAAGGAAGACTGAGAGGGGCGGGGGAGAGGTGGAGATACGCGCTGACAGACGCGTGTGAGGCAAGGCTGCGGCCATTAGCCCTGCCTGAATGCGGAAGTGATCCCCCGCTGCACGGAGGGGATTTAGGAGGTAAGGGACCCCCGTTTAGCGACGCGATAGCAGCGTTTTAGCAGGGGCACACGTGCGAGATTTATTCTCACTTCAGTGTCTCTTTAAGTGGCTCCAGTTTACTGCATGGGCGTAGCCGTACTGCACTTGTGCAGCTGGAGCCGCTTGGGCTTGAAGAGGAGCGCAGCGTCGATCAGAATTCCGACAAATCCTTGTTGGAAATCTTTGGGGTGTCCATGAGTGGCAACGGGGGACAATAGGGCGACTAGGGAAGCCTCTGTAGGATCTGAAGACTTTCCTTTTCTTAGGGAAGTATGTGACTTTAAAAAAGTGCCTAATTTTTACAATAATTATAACTAATTTAGTTCATGTTAGCCCATTGTAAAATCTTTCTTCTCCCTGATTTACATTTTGAAATTTATCACAGGAGACCTCTTTACTGCTGGCAGGTGATGTCTGTGGAAAGAGATGCTGCTTCCTTGGCAGTTGGAAACAGCTGTTATTCCCCACAATGCAACAAGGCTCCCACAGTGTGATGTCAGTACCTAGGTGCTGACATCACACCGTGGGAGGGGTTTCACCACATTATCAGCCATACAGAGCCCCCTGATGATCAGTTTGAGAAAAGGTAAAGATTTCTCAAAGGAAACGGGGTATCAGCTACTGATTGGAATTAAAGGGACACTTAAGTCAAACAAAAAAAATGCGTTTTACTCACCTAGGGCTTCCAATAGCCCCCTGCAGCTGTCCGGTGCCCTCGCCGTCACCTTCCAATCCTCCTGGCCCTGCCGGCAGCCACTTCCTGTTTCGGTGACAGGAGCTGACAGGCTGGGGACGCAAGTGATTCTTCGCGTTCCCAGGCACATTAGCACCCTCTATGCTGCTATATGGTATATGATATATGCTATAGCAACATAGATGGCGCTATTGTGGCCAGGAACGCGAAGAATCACTCGCGTCCCCAGCCTGACAGCTCCTGTCACCGAAACAGGAAGCGGCTGACGGCGGGGCCAGGAGGATCGGAGGGAGACGGCGAGGGCACCAGACAGCTGCAGGGGGCTATTGGAAGCCCCAGGTGAGTAAAACTCATTTTTTTTGTTTGACTTAAGTGTCCCTTTAAGTGAAGTTCAATCCTTGGTTACAGTTCCTCTTAAACTGTTGCTAGGTAGTAAACTATTATTTGAGTTTCTTTTAACCGCTTTTGAACGGCTGTAGCCACACAGATGTGATAGTCACGTCTCTGCATTCCACCGGGTGATGCGTGTGATGGCCCATGAGTCAGGAGGGATTGGTGAAGGGGTCTGTGCCTGTTAGATGAAAATTATTGCTTTCACAGCTAGTAACAGGCTGGGTTTTTCTGTTAACTGCTGGTTCTTGTGTAATTTCAGGTTTACGTGGAGCAATGGCATTTGCTCTAGCTATCCGTGACACTGCTACTTATGCCCGACAGATGATGTTCTCTACCACGCTCCTTGTAGTGTTTTTCACAGTCTGGGTGTTTGGAGGGGGCACAACAGCCATGTTATCCTGCTTGCATATCAGGTAAGGACAGTCCTTCAGGAAGGGCTGAAGATGTACATGGGCTCACAGTGTCCATTCACATTTGTGCTAGTAGAACACTGGCACTGCTGCTTGGACGGTTAAACACAATAGGAAAGTCAGGCGTTTATTTGTGAAGTGTAGGATACAGTCCACATCCTGCTTTGTTCTGTTTATGTTGTCATTAAGTAAACATCTGATACAGATGAGCCAGCATTCCTGCTGTGTCCACTAGATGTCACTTTCTCTCAACACTTTTTTCCCCCAAAGAAACTCAAACAATATACATGTTCGTGTTTGTAAGCTGTACCTGCAATTGTAAATGATTATTCACAGCTGGGCCTGGGCAATCTTAGCAGTGACTGTATTGATTTAAGATTTGGATATGATTTTACTGGTGTCTGCAGTGAAGAGGTGTGGAGGTGCCCTGAAAACTGTGCAGTTTAACATAAACTTGGGAAGATGCCATAGCCTAAAATATAAATTAGTACTACATAGTGCTTATTGGAGGACACTGCACTTTCATCAGGTAAAGTGCAATTGCTGATGACTCATTTCTCATGAGTTCAAATTTGCTGCCCGCAATTGCATTCTGACCTGAGCTAGGAAGCTGTCATCCAAAATACGTTTTATGCTGCTAATGAAATAAGTGTTTATTTTATGACTTTGTCTTTCCATAGGTAGGTGATCCTGACTTTTTGCTTTTCTTTTATGCATATTAATTCCAAGGGCACCTCTGCTTTCCTTTAGTATTCTTCCTCACCCAATTTTTGGTATATGTACATAGTTTAGCTGGATGGTGTAATGTTAATCGCTCTGCCTCTGAATCTCGGCTCTGCCTGTTCAGTAAGCCAGCACCTATTCAGTAGGAGACCTTAGGCAAGTTTCACTAACACTGCTACTGCCTATAGAGCGCGTCCCAGCGGTTGCAGCTCTCGCGCTTTGAGACCGCCAGGAGAAAAGTGCGATATAAATGTTATTTGTTTTGTCTAGTTTACCTTACAAAGTGCTTTTTTTTACCCATCTCACAAGTTATTGGTGCCACTGGGCTGCAATATGAGAGTCTGTGTTCATGTTACCTCATTGTGGTAACGACATCTGATGAGAGAGTTGCATCCATGCAATGCTTTATTTCTAGTGCTCAATAAATTACATTTTATCATTTCTGTTCCTTAAGGAGGTAAGTTGAGATACTTGTTACCTGTTTACATTTTAACTCCTTTGTATTTCATGGGCATCTGCTATGCTTATAGCTACACACCCCCTAGTTTTCTAGTAAACATTTTTTTTGCTGCTAGTTCATTTGGTAACACTATCTGTGAGTATAACTGTTGAATTGATTTATCTATTAATATTGGACCCTCCCTGACAATAAGCTCTAGTGAACAACCTTTACCTGTACTTATATTTTGAGTTTGGCGACCAGGGTCCAAGCTTTCCTCCCGGTATCGGATAATGTCTACAGACCAATGGCTGACCCAATAATTTCCTCAGAGATCCATGTCAGGCGCTGGCCAGAAATATGTCAATCCATGCACTGCACTGTTGATAGCCTGGATCTGTGTGGTGAATCCGCATGCTTTCCTTGAGTGCTCTTCCTGCTTACTAAGCCCAGACATATAAACAGTAGGACTGCAGTTACAGATGTTAGGAATTTTTTTTTAGGGGTGTCAGTGTGCTTGTGGGTGAAACTGGCTGTGCATCAGGACACAGGCTCAGCAACACCTGAACTGAGAGGGATATGGAGGTGGCCATATTTATTTCCTTTTAACAACTTCCCTACCACAGGTTCTTTCCTCTTACAAAGAAAATGTGACCAAGAATTGAACTTCATCCCAATCAGTAGCTGATACCCCCTTTCCCATGATAAATCTTTTCCTTTTCATGAACTGATCATCAGGGGGCTCTGTATGGCTGATATTGTGGTGAAACCCCTCCCACAGTGTTATGACAGGACCATGGGTCCTGACAGTTTCCTGTCTGTGAACCTCATTGCATTGTGGGAAATAACAGCTTTTTACAGCTGAGTCCAAATACCAAAAGAGCAAGCAGCATCTCCTTCCACTGACATCACCTGCCAGCAGTAAAGATCTCACCATGTGGTAAAAGATTTTACAATGGGCAAACACTAAATCATTTATACATAATTATTGTAAATATGAAGCACTTTTTTATTACATTATTTTCACTGGAGCTCCTCTTCAAAAACCACAGCAATTTTCACATATCATGCTCCTCTTTCACTTGTCAATAACTTTATCGCTACTTATCACACCAAATTGATCTGTATATTCCTACGTGTGTATATATATATATATATATATATATATATATATATATATATATATATATATGTATGTATGTATGTATGTATGTATGTATGTATGTATGTGTGTGTGTATATGTGTATATATATATATATATACACACACACACACACACACACACACACACACACACACACACACACACACACACACACACACACACACACACACACACACACCTGATCCGCAAGTAAAGTTTCCTGGGGCGTATGTATACATACCAGAGATCCGGAGCTGGTCAAACAATACCAGTTGCCTGGCAGTCCTGCTCTGTTTTCTATGTTGTCTGAATCACACACTTGAAACAAACATGCGCCAAATCCAGTCAGGCTTTAGTAAGAAACACCTGGTTGGCATGCTTGTTCAGGGTCTATGGCTAAATGTATTAGAGGTTGATGGTCAGCAGGGCAGCCAGGCATCTAGTATTATTTAAAAGGCTATTAATATGGCAGCCTCCATATCACTCAGTTCAGGTGTACTTTAAATGTGACAGCCAAAGTTTCTGACTGTCAATAAGTAATTTTAGGTTAACTGATTTTGTTAACAAATACCCAGACAGCTCATGGTGACCCAGAATTTGTATCCTTTAATTCACTACTGAACCCACGGATGAAAGTTGCCGATGGTTCTACTGTTGCAGCCAGTATAATTTGTCTGTCTATTGCTTCCCTACCCTTCCTTTCCACAAACATAAATTTGTGTGCTCAGTTTTAATTTTGGGACTCATTTACTAACATTCACCTGAGCAGGAGAACAGAAGTGGCCCAACAAATCCAGACTATATTTTAATTTTTTTAGATGGTTGCAATCAGGATGCTAAACTTTCCTTGCATTTTTGGCCAATACTATAAATAGTATTCATAGAAGATTTTATTTTTTTGTCACAAGTTAGCGGAAATTGATTTTTATTGGTTTTTTTTTCACAAAGTGTCATTTTCCGCTAACTTGTGACAAAAAATAAAATGTTCTATGAACTCACCGCACTACTAACGGAATACCTTGGGGTGTCTTCTTTCTAAAATGGGGTCATTTGTGGGGTTCCTATACTTTCCTGGCATTTTAGGGGCCCTAAACCGTGAGGAGTAGTCTTGAAACCAACAATGTTGCAAAATGACCTGTGAAATCCTAAAGGTACTCATTGGACTTTGGGCCCCTTAGCGCAGTTAGGGTGCAAAAAAGTGCCACACATGTGGTATCGCTGTACTCAGGAGAAGTAGTATAATGTGTTTTGGGGTGTATTTTTACACATACCCATGCTGAGTGGGAGAAAAACCTCTGTAAATGGACAATTGTGTGTAAAAAAAATTTTTTTTTAAATTGTCATTTACAGAGATATTTCTCCCACCCAGCATGGGTATGTGTAAAAATACACCCTAAAACACATTATAGTACTTCTACTGAGTACGGCAATACCACATGTGTGGCACTTTTTTGCAGCCTAACTGCGCTAAGGGGCCCAAAGTCCAATGAGCACCTTTAGGCTTTACAGGGGTGCTTACAAATTAGCACCCCCCAAAATGCGAGGACAGTAAACACACCCCACAAATGACCCCATTTTGGAAAGTAGACACTTCAAGGTATTCAGAGAGGGGCATGGTGAGTCCGTGGCAGATTTCATTTTTTTTTGTCGCAAGTTAGAAGAAATGGAAATTTTTTATTTTTTTTTTTGTCACAAAGTGTCATTTTCCGCTTACTTGTGACAAAAAATAATATCTTCTATGAACTCACTATGCCTCTCAGTGAATACTTTAGGATGTCTTCTTTCCAAAATGGGGTCATTTGGGGGGTATTTATACTATCCTGGAATTCTAGCCCCTTATGAAACATGACAGGGGGTCAGAAAAGTCATAGATGCTTGAAAATGGGAAAATTCACTTTTTGCACCATAGTTTGTAAACACTATAAGTTTTACCCAAACCAATAAATATACACTGAAGGTTTTTTTTTTTTAATCAAAAACCTGTTTGTCCACATTTTTCGCGCTGCATGTGAACAGAAATTTTACTTTATTTGAAAAATGTCAGCACAGAAAGTTAAAAAAATCATTTTTTTGCCAAAATTCATGTCTTTTTTGATGAATATAATAAAAAGTAAAAATCGCAGCAGCAATCAAATAGCACCAAAAGAAAGCTTTATTAGTGACAAGAAAAGGAGCCAAAATTCATTTAGGTGGTAGGTTGTATGAGCGAGCAACAAACCGTGAAAGCTGCAGTGGTCTGAATGGAAAAAAAGTGCCTGGGATAAAGCCCACGGTCCTCAAGTGGTTAAAATAAGTCTCAATCGGAGAGAGAGTAAGGCCACATACAGACATCAGACCATAGTCTTTGGAAAATGAAAGATCACAGACCAATCTTACCACCCTTCCTGTAGTATAAGAGCCATACTCTACACAGTCTTTTCTATGGAGCTGAACTCCCCATCAGACATAAATCTTTGCAAGATGCTGCACACACAGATGCTGTACAGACACAAAAGATCAGTATCTGCAAAAGATCTGTTCCTGCCAAAAATCCATTCCTGCAAATTGCAATGATAGTCTATGAGATCTGCAGATCATCATACACACATGATTTAACTGACATTCATCTGCAGATCAGATCCACCAGGATGGATTTTCAGATCTGCAGATCTGCAGATGAATGTCAGTTAAATCATGTGTGTATGATGATCTGCAGATCTCATAGACTATCATTGCAATTTGCAGGAATGGATTTTTGGCAGGAACAGATCTTTTGCAGATACTGATCTTTTGTGTCTGTACAGCATCTGTGTGTGCAGCATCTTGCAAAGATTTATGTCTGATGGGGAGTTCAGCTCCATAGAAAAGACTGTGTAGAGTATGGCTCTTATACTACAGGAAGGGTGGTAAGATTGGTCTGTGATCTTTCATTTTCCAAAGACTATGGTCTGATGTCTGTATGTGGCCTATGGCACTTTTCTGGGAAGTGTTCAGCTTTCTCCTGGATCTGATGTACAAATGTCTTGTATTGGGAAGATGTTCATGTTTTCTCTGGCAATAGTGCACATGTATGCAAGTGAAGATATATAATAGGGCCTTATACAATAACGATTTACCTAAGGTTGATATGCTAATCCTACAGTGACCATTTTCAGTGTTTCTAGATAAATGTTCAGATATTTTGACACTATTTTGCTGTATTTTACAGGTGTATATTATCAACTACTTAACTGATTTTGTGTTTGTTTTTATCTTAGAGTGGGTGTGGACTCTGATATCGACCATTCGGTAAATATCCATGTGTAACATTCATTACAGTATTCTAAGTTTTTAAATTGAATTTAAATTAACGTTTTTAAATACAACCAAAATGTAGTTATTTATAGAAAGATTAGAATATTTGTTTAGGTTTAAACACTTTTTCTCTACCCTGGTAAGGGAAGTTGCAACGTATTTCTTTTAGTGTTGTTTACAGCAGGAAGTCTCTTTAATTGGGCACTGTAAACCTATACACTTTTTGGTAAAAACATACTCTAATCCTTCCCTACTTTATTTACCAATTAGAAAACATGTAATATTTGGCTTGAGGTCCATGTTCATTATTTTCTTGTTCATGCGTTTTTTTTCGGTCCCCTTTTGTAAGGGTGTGGCTGGCTTTACAGCGTTTGCTGTCTAAAATTCACTATAACGGGTACTTTCTGTGTAATGAGATCTGAGCTGCAGGTTGCTAGATGCTGCTAGATGCTGCCAATTTATATTTAGGAACAAAAGTGAATTCCACACATGGCCAGCAGAGGGCTCCACCACGTGGCCTGTGGTCATGTGTTCCTTCCATAAACATTAGATCATTAGGGAAAGGCTTGTGTCATCATATGTAAGCAGCGTGCTTCCTTTTAACTTTCCTGCTGTGATAGGCCAAGACACAGGATTATCCTCTGTTATGATTGTTCTGTCTTGTTTATGGGACCAAAATATCGAAGGCGCCCAAAAGCAACTGCTGTAGAATAAGGACTTAGAGGAAAATGCAATAAAGGCTTTTCTTGTGATTAGTAAATTGAATACAGTAGGGATAACTGACTGTAAAAAAGGATTAACATAACTTGTGATGTCATTCTGCAACAATTCAGCCAAATGATGCAAGCGGCATGTCTGAATGGGTTTGTGTGGGTGTTAGGCTTGCGTGAGCCCGGCATGTGCCCCCATGCTGCTGTGCGGTCAGATGACGGCGAGCACCAGCTGTGTCTTGTCATCTGATATGGATTAGAATAGTTTACATCTATTTTATCTCAGAATTCCTGAGAATCATTTTCTTAGAGATCTGACTGCTATATGAAGACTGACTGGGGCGCTCTGTCTGCTATGGGAAGAATGTTCTTTTTGTCTGGAAGATCAGACTCCTGAAATTACATACAACAGGGCTAAGAAGATATCTGAATATTTATTGTTTAAGCCTCATACACCAGGACAGATCCCCAGCCATCCTTTCAGACAATCAATTGTGCTTGATATTTCTTCCAGCGCTAAAGGACACCTAGCTCAACAGTTATAACCACATTGCAAGCAGAAGCGTATGGGAAGTCCTTTTGTTGTCACCTCCCGGTGTACAACAAGACAAGTAGCCTGCCTACTACTGTGACAAAACTCAGTGTCTATAGATCAGGGCTGATGGTCTGCGTGGTCCGCTCTGCACAGCGTGTCAGTGTCTCTGCCTGCACATGGATGATTCTTACGCCACAGTATACGCGAACACGCAACTTGCATGTGTGACATCACAAGATAGGCAGGCCAGCCTTAGTCCAGCTAGTGGAGCAGAAAATAACCAACAAATGCAGACTGCATTTAGATTTGACCACGCTGCACACAGATGTCACTTACTAAATTGTTGTTTGGTTTATTGCATTTAAAATACACACTCCTGACCAGATAAAAACAAGGAACACCAAGAGCCCCAATAGTGTAATATGTACTGGTAAATGATTACTAGGTAGAGTAAATATTAATACTCACAAACCAGGGTTACCATTAGGCAACCACTGTAAAGGCAAGTGGGGAGATTTTCCTGATCCCACTCAGGAATAAGAAGTCGCTCTCTGTAGAGGAAAAAAAGGGGGTTCAACCTCCACCCAGGGTGGACTCAATATTATGCAGGAGAACAGAGGCGCCAAAAGGATAAAAGGAAGCTAAATGACCCTAAAAACCAAATTCTTGGTAAATAGAGGAGGTAGTGGTGGACTTGCCTCCTCCAAGTAGACACACGACTGTAGTAAAGACAGTCAATATATTTTATTTCCGAATTCCAAATATGCAACGCGTTTCGCAGATTTGATCCCGCTTCATCGGGCAATAACAACGGAGCAATAGCATATGTGGTCAGTAGAAGAGCCAGGCATCCCTGATGAAGCGGGATCAAACCTGTGAAACGCGTTGCATATTTGGAGTTCATAAATTAAAATATATTGTCTTTACTACAGTCGTTGTGTGTCTACTTGGAGGAGGTAAGTCCACCACTACCTTCTCTATTAACCAAGAATTTGGTTTTAAGCTCATTTAGCTTCCATTTATCCTTTTGGCGCCTCTGTTCTCCTGCATACTCCTGACCAGAGTTTCGGCTAGAGCGTCTTCTTCAGGGGATATATAGAGATTTATTTATTGACTTTTAATCCATCAGATGGGAAGGGCAAATCAACATACACATGCATGATGGCTCATGCTTGTGGTTCCCAGCAAGTTCCACCAGGTTTTTTGCCCAGGTCTTGTTACATTGAGTGGATGTTTAAAGATACACATGGGGTGATATGTGCACAACCAGTCGGCATTCGCCAACATGTCTGATCGCATAACTACCAGTATAAATTTAGTGGACATTTCTTATCAGAATTAATTTGTTCTGCTAACTGATCAGTGGGCAGTCTGATCATTTTGATTGGATTTTTTTGTTTGTCAAAAGTGAATATTAGCTTCTGTGTACAGAGATAGAGGCTTCATACACTTGCTAGTCAGTTCTCGGCTGAAGCAGCTGGTTGGAGCCTCCTCTGCCGAGAATCTAGCATGTGTCCGGCGGCCCTGATGTGTCACCAAGATCTGGATAATCTCAGCCGAGTACAAGACAAACCCATTATTCTCCTCCTATCCTCTACTGCTCCATTGTGCGTTATGCTGTTGTCCCTTCGCCCCACCTCCATAGCAGCAGAACCAATCAAACTTAAGATCGCTGCAAGCAACAGTAATTGGGCACGTGTATGCACTTAACACTTATATAAGCTAGAAAAAACAGGCCTCCCATTCTCCCTCCCTCCTACAGATTCCATAGAACAGCTCAACACACAATTTTTGAAGGCTACAGTAATAGTTATGACTGCTGTATCTTTTTTTTTTTTTTAAAGATTTTTATTTTTGAAAAAAGTTTTTGTTTAACAATAATAACAAAAAGACACAAAGCGCTTCACATCGCGCCCAAAATTCACATGTTTTACAATGACCAGGTGACCAACCAGCGTCACCATGCCAATAATAACAGGGCACAGTGAATATATCTAAAACATTTCAGCTAAGACAGGTATTCTATTTTAAATGACAATGAGAAATTAGCAATAACATCGCTTCTCTATAACACATGGCTGCCCCCATGTGTATGATTTAGTAAACCGGAAAGGGTTCCACTTAGGTTTCAATATTTCTGGTGCACCTGAGGCCCAAAGGGAACATACACTCAGGATCCACCCACCTAAGATATCTCGGTTCAAGCTGTCCAGGTACGTTTATTTCCCTGTTAGAGCTGGTTCAGAGCAAAAGACAATACAAGACAGGACAGAAGACAACACAAACACAGTAAGAAGAAAAGAAGAGAAAGAGAGAGAAGGTCCGGCCGGCCCCAGATGTACAGGGAATCACAGATGCCTGTATACAATTTTTGGTTTCAAAGAGTCTCCATCATATCTTATATAAAACAAGACGCTCACACAACGCCAGGGTAGTGGGATGGGGGGGGGGGGGGGGGGGGTGTTAATTCCCCATTCTATTTTTATATTCATCAGATTCAGTAAATTCAAACCAAGGTCTCCATGTTTTCAAGAACTGTTCGTTTTTTGAATAGATTGTGTGTGATAGGTCCTCCATGCGTTCGGTTGCTTTAATCTCGAGCAGCCATTCAGCTATTGAAGGGGCCTGGGGTGACTTCCAATGTCTGGCGATAATTATGCGGGCCGCATTAATCAAATGTTTGGAAAGGGATTTCTTATATTTCCCAAGTGTTCTCGGTGTGTTATGCAGCAGATAATAGGCAGGATCTTCGGAGGCCTCGACCCCAGTTACCTGCGTGATAATGGTCTTTATGGCATCCCAGATTGGGCCAAGGGCTGGGCAGCTCCAAAATATGTGTATCAGGGTTCCCGTATGTGTCCCGCATCTCCAGCATAAGGAACTGGACTCAGGGAAGATTTGATGTAACCTTTCTGGTGTGCGGTACCACTGCGTTAAAATTTTGTAGCCTGATTCCTGGATTCTAGCTGAAGTAGAGCATTTGTGGGCCAGAATAAGAATCTTACACCATTGAGTGTCTGAAAAAGTTTGATCTAGGGAGGTCTCCCACTTGGATCTTAAAGAAATAGTTAATGAGGGATTTGTGATAAGCATAGCATATATTTGAGAGATCCCCTTAGTGACACAGCCCTCCCCATCGCAAAGTAGCTCAAATGGCGTAAGATTTCGAGTAAAGCATTGTCTATTTCCCAGACTGAGTAAGTAATGTTTAAATTGAATCAGAGACCAGGGATCCAGTGAGGATAATTGTAGTTTGGTCTCTAACTCGGCTATGCCCAGCCAAGAGCTCCCCTCTAGTAAGTGATATGCCCGCAAGGGGCGGGCACCTCTCCATTGTTATGCTGAACGGTTCATGCCAGGTGGGAACCCATGATTATCTAAGAGTGGCATCATTGGGGATGGCCAAGGTGAAAGCTGAGAAGACCTATTAATCCTAATGAACGATCTTATAGTGTCCATAACCAAGGGATACGTTGACCCAGGTGCAGCAGCGCCCCTCCTCACCCAGGGGAGGCCGGGCAGGGAATGGCAAACAAGGTCCCCCTCCATTCCAACCCATTGTTTTACTTGGTCATGGCGATGCCAGTCCACCACTCGCATCATTAGTGCTGCTGAGTGATACAGCTGTAGATTTGGCACCGCCATGCCACCTTGTTCTTTAGGGAGAGTGGTTAAGGCGTATTTTATTCTAGGTGGCTTACCTCTCCAGATAAATTTCTGGAAACATTTGCGGATCTCTCGAAAGAAGGAGATAGGTACAGAGATCGGTAGGGCTTGAAAGATATACAAGAATCGGGGCAAAACATTCATTTTAATTATATTGACCCGTCCGAACCAGGAGAACTTCGCCACGTCCCATCTTTGTAGGTCTGAGCGAATTGTGGCAAGTAATGGGGCATAGTTAAGTTTGAAAATCTCAGGTAAGGAGCTCGGGATTTTGGTTCCTAGATAGGTGATTGCTTTGGGTGCCCACTTAAACGCAAAATTGGCTTGCAAATTTGATTTTACACCCGCTTTTAAACCCACATCCAGGGCCTCACATTTATCGTAGTTGATTTTTAAATTAGCTAAATGGCCATAATCAGCGAATTCTTTTAGGAGATTAGGGATAGTAATATGGGGGCTCGTGATATAAAAGAGCATATCATCCGCGTAGGCAGCTATTTTGTGCTCTGCTGATGGGAACCTAATTCCCTTGATATCTGGGTTGGCTCTAATTTTACGGAGCAATGGCTCTAATGACAGGGCGAATATAAATGGTGAAAGGGGGCACCCCTGCCTCGTCCCATTTGAAATATCGAACGGGTCCGAGAGTTCTCCATTGACCTTCACTCTGGCCGAAGGGGCAGAGTAAAGTGCCATGATACGAGAGAGCATATTTTGGGACAACCCCACATGACTTAAAGTATTTTTGATGAATTCCCAGTGGACACGGTCGAAGGCCTTCTCCGCGTCCGTAGACAATAGGATCATTGGGGAGGCCTCCGACCGTGCCTGGTGAATCACTGCCAAGGTTCTAATTGTATTGTCTCGGGCCTCTCTTGCAGGAATGAAGCCCACCTGGTCAAAAACAACCAGTTGGGACATCATAGGGGACAGTCTGTTAGCTAACATTTTTGCGAACAGTTTCAAGTCTAAATTGAGTAGGGATATAGGGCGGTAGCTAGGACAGAGGTTAGGGTCTTTTCCCTGTTTGTGAAGTACTGTTATGTGGGACATGAGCATGTCTTTCGGGAAGGAAGTGGGGGACTCTAGGTCCGCTAGAGAGTTTAATGCTTTTAGTAAAGACGGGTGGAGGATTCCCAAGAATTTCTTATAGTAATCCAAGCTAAAGCCATCTGGCCCTGGTGCTTTTCCTGAGGGAGACTGAGTGATAGCCAGACTCAGCTCATCCAGAGTGAGCGGCTCCTCAAGATCTTTTATATCTGATTCAGATAATGTGGGCATGCCCGACTCCCTTATATATTTCTTAATCCTACAGGGTAGTGCGTCCCTGGTCCCCCCAGACGCATCCCCAGGCAGATTGTAGAGGGATTTTTAGTAGTCGCGGAATATATGAGCTATTGAAAGAGACCTGTGATGTATTGCTGTATTGGCACCCTGTATGCTAGGTATATAATTTGATGTCTGCTGCGTTTTGAGGGCTCGAGCTAGTAAGCAGCTACATTTGTTGCCATATTCATAGTAATGACGCTTACAGCGCTCAGCTGAGAATCGTGCTTTATAAAATAAGGATTTCAGTTTCTCTCGTTCTGCTGTAAGGGTCTCGAGGTCAGCTCTCGCTAAGGTACCTTTATGTATGAGTTCTAGTCTGTGTATTGTTTGAAGTGATTTGTCAATTGCCTCATTTCTCTCCCGTTTAATTCTGCTGCCCTCTTGCATGAGCACTTCTCTGATTACGCACTTGTGTGCTGCCCAAACCGACATTGGGGAAATCCCGTCAGTAGTGTTGGTTTCGAAGTAGGATCTCAGGGCTCTTTCAATTTTAGGAGCCACTGTTTGGTCACTCAAGAGGGAAGTATTTAACCGCCAGGAAGATGGACCCTGTCTACCCTCCAAAATATGTAGTGAAGCTTCTACTGGTGAGTGATCTGAGATGGGACACGTGGTTATACGGACATTTGAGGCAACTGATAATAGGTTATGTGAGACAAAGATATAGTCAATACGGGAGTATACCCCATGTGGGCCAGAGTAGAAGGTGTAGTCTCGATCAGATGGATTACAGATCCTCCACAGATCAACTAATTGCCTAGAACGAAGGGCCATCTTGCATTTATTAGCTATCCTGTAGGGAAGTGCAGCTCTGCCTGAGGATGTATCCAGCGCGGGATCCAGCGCCACGTTAAGATCCCCTCCCACGACCAAGTCCCCCTCAGCGAAGGAGTCTAATTCCTGGAGAAACCGCTCCAAAAAAGTCTGCTGACCAGTGTTTGGAGCGTAAAACGAGACAAACGTTATCATGCGGTTATTCAGTAAACCCTTCACCAAGATATACCTGCCCTCTAAGTCTGAGCTCTGCTGCACCCGGGCCAGACCCACCCTTCTGGAAAGTAAAATGGACACGCCCTTAGTTTTTGTATCTCTTGATGTACTATGGAAAACCTGGGAGTATCGTCTATCCCCCAATCGCGGATGATCCTCTCCCCTAAAATGCGTCTCCTGCAGGAGAGCGACATGTACCCTGTTTCGGTGCAATTCTGAAAGAAGGGAGGAGCGTTTCTCAGGAATATTAAGTCCCCTGACATTGAGCGTCTGTACCTTAAAGGAATACTTAAGTCAAAAAAAAAATGACATTTAATCACCTGGGGCATTCCTTTAGCACCCCGAAGCTGGATGGTGCCCTCGCAGCCCCGCTCCGATCGTCCTGTCCCCGCCGGCGGCTACTTCCGGTTCGGCGACAGCCGCCGACAGGCTGGGAACGCGGCTGATTTTCCGCGTTCCCAGCCGCTGCTATCACTCTCTATGCTGCTATAGCGTATATATATATACGCCCCAGGTGAGTAAATGTCATTTTTTTTTTTTTGACTTAAGTATTCCTTTAAGTGTAGCCATATTGATGGATGGAGAAGGTGTGCCATAATGAGTCCGTGAATCCCGACAAAAGGACCGGCCTTAGAGAAAAGACAGACAATTCACTAAACAAAACAAGACACAAGAACAACAGTAAGTGGAGCACCAGCTCCATGGTGTGGCACCTGAGGAGGGAGGCCTCCCCAGGGGCCACCACCCACACCGGGCTAGTCCTCTCCATCAGTAAGAGAGAGAGGGTGTCACGTGTGACAGCCCAAAGAGGGGAAGGGGAAGGAAACGAACCTCCTCGGAGAGCGATTCCTGCCCCTCCCAGCCACATTATTATCAACAATATTAACCTTTAGTGAATGAAACCCCAAATTTGAACTCCCAACATATATGAAAACCAGTTAAGAAAGAAGCGAGAGTCCCCCGAGCGGCAAGCCCCAGACACAACCAGCGCCCTAAATAATGTAAGGCGGGAGCACCGGGACAGACACGAGTTCTCACAAATGTGGATTTTTAGTAAATCTAATGGTAACCTCCGCATCCCTCACCGGCGGTCCCTCAGGGCATAAGATTATGTATCCGGCCCTCGCCACACGGGGGCCCCCCTGGACCCAGCATAAGCACCCCAAGAATATGTTAAACCACAGTAAGTTAGCCCTCATCCCTCCTCCCGCCCGCGCACGCAGGGAACCGCCTCCCCCACCTCCCCCAGAAATACACATAAGATTGTAATGGCAGAGTGCGCACTACCCCAGACCCCCCCTCCCCTACCCAGTTAAATGGAAATATTAATTCTCCCCTGTTTGATCCCATAGTGGACCCAAAATAAGGTAGTATTAACCCAGCACTAGAGGATTATCATATTTCGCCCAATATGGGATAAGATTATATGCAATTACACTGTAATCATATTGGAAATATTATAGTGCTTCGCTATGCTCTAAGGCTTTCTAAAATCGGTATCAGGATAGTTAGACATTTGCAATTTAGCAGTAGATATAAGTTCCAAGGTTCCAATTACAGAAAGTAATATCCCATGTTAGGTGAGCTGGCTGTGTGTGCGCGATCATGTTCAAACCTGATGCGCATCAATATAGTGCGATATCCATTAAGGTCCAAGCACGAGTGTCTGGAAAATTTCTCCACGTGTGGCGAGGGGAGAGAGCCCAAAGTTGCACCTGGCTCTGGGGACATGTGAAGTCAGCACCGGGTGGTATAGTGCGTGGGGAGGGCCTGCCAGGTCATTCAACCGAATGTTATACGGGATGGGTGTGGATGTACCGAGAGAGGACGGGGCCATATGCCCGCACGGGACAGCGAGAGGGGGCCAGCTAATATAGTACTCACTCAGGTGCATTCTGGTCAGGGTGTGAAGAAACGTTTTGGTCAGCTTGCGTGTTTCGTGGTCGGCGTACCCGCTGGGGGAGAGCAAACTCCCGATCATCAGGCTTCCACTCGGGGGCCGCCACCGATTGAATTCCCAGGGTGTTGAAAAATTCCGGCAGCTCTCTGGGGTGTCTCAATGCTGCTGATTTAGATCCCAGACGAGCATGAAGTTGAAAGGGGAAGCCCCAGTTATAAATCGCTCCAGCGCGTTGTAGAGCTGACAGGACAGGCTTCAAAGCGCGCCTCTGCGCCAGGGTGAAGGGTGCCAGATCTTGATAGATTGTCAGGGTAGCCCCATCAAAATCCACCGAGCCCGAGGATCGCGCCGCAGCCATAATGCGATCCTTCAGGGCGTAATCATGTATTCTGCAGATCACATCCCTCGGAGGCTCTGAGTTCCGTGGAAGCGGGCGCAACGCCCGATGAGCCCGATCCATCTTAATGGCAGAGCCTACCGGCCTGTTGAGAAGGCCATTGAATATGGCCTGTAAAGAGGGCTGGAGATCCTCCGTCCTGGTGGCCTCCGGCAGGCCCCGCACCCGTATGTTGTTACGACGGCTGCGGTTTTGGAGGTCTTCAATTTGTGCTCTCATGTCGCTCTGAAGCAGCGCCTGGCGGTCTCTGTCCGCGCTGAGTCTCGAGACCTCCGCTTTCAAGGTGTTTAGTTCAGCCTCTAGGCCTGAGACTCTCTGCGTAGTGGAAGCGATGTCCGCGCGCAGCACTGCTATTTCGGCCTTTGTAGAGCACACTATGCGCTCCGTCTGCTGCTGCATATCATCTTTGGTCGGCATCCCTTTTAAGAAGGTCCAGAGCTCTTCCAGGGCACGATTGCTCACCGAGGATCCCTGCGAGCTAGTTGAAGGGCCCGCCACGGAAGTGTCGGCCATCTTTGAAGAAGAGCTTCTCGTTGCTCGTGGGGTAAGGAAGCGGTCTAGAGTGTCCTTAGACGACTTGGAGGCTGCCGAGGGATCCTTTTTTGCTGTTCTATGCCTTCTCTTGCTTGCCATACCACATCTGGGTATCAAGGGTGATCGAACGGGGCTTGAAATTCAGGCTTTTCTAGCATGTGGCCGGGAGCTCAGGAAAAACACAACCTCACGCGGCCATGTTGCGCTCCGCCCCCCCACTGCTGTATCTTTTTGTGTCATCTCCTCTCCTGTTGCCAGGTCTGGAGACCGATCCGTTGGGCACAGTACAGGAATTTGTTGCTAGCATAGGGTTATATAGTTTGGTTGAAAAAAAAAAGATATTCGTCCATCGAGTTCAACCACAAAAATTAAATACAGTAAGCTTCAAGTACCATAAAGTAAGCTTTAGGTACCTTTCTCTCCTGCATCCTCATGTATCCCGGTTAATCTACTCGAAGGGAAGGCACAAAAAAAACCCCTTACAAGGCTTGCCAATTAACTTTGTAGGGGATAACCAATCTTTCTGGACTCCAGGTGGTAGTCAGATAAAATCCCTGGATCAACTTTACTGGGAATGGACTAGTAAGTATAGCCACAGACGTCCTTTAATGCAAGGGGAACATCTAAACCTCTTTTAAATACAGAATTTGTCATACAGTGAGGTCCATAAATATTTGGATAGAGACAACTTTTTTTTTTCTAATAGTGGGTAGTGAGCCAACAGTCATGTTCCATTCTCGCATATCCCTATACATCTCGGTGAAAAGTGTATAAAGTCGCTCTGTGCAGGTATCTTATTATATAAATGAAGTTCCTTTTATTATGGACGTATCCAAACAAGCTCACACATCATATAGCTGACATGTTTCGAACCAACAGGTCCTTACTCATAGCTATGAGTAAGAACCTGTTGGTTCGAAACATGTCAGCTATATGATCAGGGCCGGATTTGTACTTTTTACCACCCAAGGCCAACAATCAGCAGCCGCCCCATGAACAACAGCATTCTAACCCCCACCCCCATCTGTGCAGCTCTTTAAAGTGGAATGGAACAATTTTTTTCTTTAAACTACAGTATTGTTCTTAGGCACATAAGTAGATGTTTAGCAGACACACACACACACACACACACACACACACACACACACACACACACACACACACACACACACACACACACACAGCACAGTGGCGTAGTGGTTTGCTCTCTCGCCTTGCAGCGCTGGGTCCCTGGTTTGAATCCCAGCCAGATCACTATCTGCAAAAGAGTTTGTATGTTCAGGGGGTGGGGAGCAGAAGCCGACGTACCAAAACCAGCCAGACTGGAGGTAGCAGCAAGCATAGATACTGCTCTACACGTCTGTGTGCATTTTTACAAGCTGACTGCCTGCATCCATGAAGGAACAAGTCTCCGTGTATATGAATTAGTCCCCGGGCTTCCAAGGCTACTCTGTGTCATCACAATGCCTGCTCGTTTCAGCAACTGCTCTGCCTCGCTGCTGCTAGGATCTTTCAACCCCCCCCCCCCCCCCCCTCCGCCAGCCACGTGTTTTCATTCCCTCCCCAGCCAGCAAGTCACGTCAGATCCGGTGTACCGACGAAATTAGCACCGGCCCTCCAGCCTGCCCGCGGCCACCCGCTGCTATCTGCAATCACACAGGGCGGCTGCGAACTGAGAAGGTCTGGCTGCTGCTTGCAAAAAGCACTCTGGTGGAGTCAGGACTTAAAAGCTGGTGGTCGGCAATCGGCATGAATGATTAGCGCGGTTAGGTGCTTTGATCCTATTTCCTGCCGGCACACTATACAAGTGCATACTGCCTCTCACCCGCCCAAAAACTAGGCTGATTTATCTGGCGCCCTAGGTCACTGCCTAGGTTAGCCTTGCCAGAAATCCGGCCCAGTATATGATGTGTGAGCTTGTTTGGATACGTCCATAATAAAGGAACTTCAATTATAGGATATTGTGCGGACACCCTTCTGTCTATGTTCCATTGGATTGGCCTGTCCTGGTCCTGCACTGTCCTGGGGTGGTGTGAGCGGTTTCTCCAGTGGCTTCTACCAGGTATCTTATTGTTCTGCTAATCATGGCTATCATGTGACCTCTGGGCTCTATTCTTCCCGGCGGTCATTTTTTAGCACTGGAAGAGAGGGGTGTGCATCATAAGCTAGTTACCTAGTGCCTGTCTCTTCAGAATGCCTTTATGCATTGAAGTATATTTCTACCTTCAGCCTAGAAGTCCAGGAAGCTGAGTCTAGTGATCATAAGACAACTCTTCTTAGGCATAAAATAACATACTTGTACAGAAGATATTTTTGTTCTTTTTATGCCACAGTCTGCTATAAATGCACTAATAAGACTTTTGTATTGGATGCCTGGAATTCCTCTGAAAGCAACTGCTGCTCTCTTATCCATATTTCCTTATTTTGCGATATCTGTGTTTTGTTTGTGTGGTGATAGAACCTCATCGTTTTAGAGGGTTGGGAAGGGCAATATAAATGTTCATTCTTCATAGGTGAATGATAAAGTGTCTTATGACTTTATTCTCTTGTTGCAGGGACTTCCAGAGGGTGAACGCAGGAGCACAAAAGCAGAGAGCGCCTGGCTTTTTAGGCTGTGGTACAACTTTGACCACAAGTATCCTTGAGGTTATAATTTACATGCTAAGCTCTTCAGGTTTTGCAGGTTCTGATATTTGCATTATTGTGCAATTAATTACGGTGAGTAAAGACCTCCAGTGTATGAACAGGAGTAGTAGAAACCTGCATTATACAGTGTTGCAGCACTACTGTATAGTGAAGCAATGACAGTCCTTCATTCAACACAATGCAAGTGCAATACAATAAGAAAGAATGGACATAAAGCCATGGATTTGGGGTAGGGAGGGAGGAAAGCCTGTCGGCTGTTCAGCACTTCTCCCAAGACTGTGACCTGGGGCAGACAATTCTTGGTATTTGCCATGAGTCACGATGTCATTGTATCTGCATGGGCACAGTCTGCCATGGGAGCACACCTTGTAACCAGGGTAACTTGTCTCTGTAATTCTTCCCAGAAGGCTCCAGTAGTTAACTGGGTAACAATCAATGCTCACTATTTCCATGTAGTGTCCAGAGCTGTATATTGCAGATCCAGATCTACGGTATATATAGGTGCAGGTACTAGGCAGGATGAGAAATCGGGGTTTGAAAAAGGGAATACATTGTCAAAGTGTCCTGTAGGAAAATGTGGGATAAGGTGATGTATTGTACACTTGCATTGTGTTGAATAAAGGACTTTCATCTCACTTATGCTTATGAGACTTTCTTATTCCAGAGCGCACTGTTAGAAGCATACCGGCTTATCACACTCACCATTACCCTTTGTTTGATTGCTAGTGCCGACTCTCTCTTCTTCTTTGATTATACAGCGTTGGAAAGGATATGTTCTTTCATTCTGGAAATCTTTGTTCTATTTAGGAAGTCATGTGAGTATTAAAATGAGTTACATAAATGTGCCTGTGTGCTTTTATGTGCATTTTACAATACATAAGTGTGGAAGAGGCCGAAGTCTTCATTCACACTCGGAATCCCAAATCAGTAGCCAATTGTGATCATGATTTTGCATTGAGATGTTTGCTACGATTACTCACACTGCAGCGATTGCGATGCGATTTCCGCTGATCACATATGGGCTGCATGCAGCATTTTCTGGCCGATTGCATTGCAATGCTCATTCACTTGAAAGAGAATCGCAATGCAATCAGCTGGAAATTGCTGTATGCAGCGTGTATGTGATCAGCAGAAATCGCACCGCGATCGCCGCAGTGTGAGTAATCCCATAGGATTACATGTGCTGTGGTGCTTTTCTGAAATGCCCCTGTATAGTACTCCTTAGTGCCACTAGAGAATGCTGGTTTGGGAAATGACGACAAACTAACATATTAAACATATCCTTAGTCGGTATCAGCATTTCCAGTCAGCATTCTCTATTGGATGATCTGATGAAGTATGTGCTGAGTATGTTTCCTTGCCTACACACAGTGCCACAATCCCTTTAAAGGCTCTCAGGTATTATAAAAAGTATATCCATCCAAACGCAGTTCTGCAAATTTTCCTTAACCTAATCAGCTATCTGAAACCCTTGTTGACACACAGTGGACCCCCCCTAACTGCAACGCTTCCCAACTGTTGCGGTCCAATTGCAAGATGTCTAACAAGTCCACAAGCCTATGAGGTAAGGCGCTTATTACTTTCCTGTACCTGTGGTTTGTGAGAAAATGGAAGTTTGAGTTATTTAAAATTGGCTTCTACAGTTGTACGTCATTTACATGGAGTAAAATTGAGTTCTGCACATCTAGTACCTACAGCAATACCTATTTAAGAGTCTTTTGGTATTTTTTAAAGTGGACCAGAACTTAGAATTTCCTCTCTGCCCTAAAAGATAAGCCACATAAACAAAAAGAAGGGCGCTCTGAGGTACTGCAGACTGCTGTAGTCACTTGGGAGCGGTCTTCCGGAGAGCTCGGTCCCCGGCTCTGCTAAGAGGGACGCAGGCGATTGTACCGGCTGGGCACTACTGACAGCCGCATCACTATCAGGTGAGACCAGTCCTGGCGGGGAGAGCACCCATCTTTCTGCAGTACCTCAGAGTGCCCTTCTTTTTTTGAGGTTTTTTTCAGTGGATTGGCGAGGGCAGCCTGAGTGACATTTACGGTGGCCAGATCGCACCAAGGGGTAACCATACCCCCACTCTATGCACGCTAAAATATAAGCAGAGCTCCTCAGATGGTACAGTGTGGTTACTTCCTGGTATTTGGGGAGCACAGAAAGGGTTCACCTCCTGTGTTTACATATTGGCTCACAACTCAGCAGGCTCACATCTGGGAGATCAAATTACACTATCTTATTACTAGCTGAGAAGAATTAGATAGGCTGTTCTCTACAAACACACACAGGGTGGATTTCTCTGTTTTCCATCTCTCCTGAGCAAGAGTTCAGGTCCATTTTAAAAAAGTTTGGAGTTCACCATTTGCAAAAAAAAAACAAAAAAAACAAAAAAAAAAAAAAGCAGGAAGATTAAATATTTTGTTTTAGCTCATGTTTTTTTTTTCTTTGAATTCATCTTGCATAGAACATATTATAGCTTGCTGTGTACACTATCTCTGCTTTTCAGAACAAATCTGCTTTTCAAAGTATTTGTGCTTTATTGTTTACCTGCTGTAAATAACCTCTTTAGAACAAAGACAAAAGCTGAATTTCATACCACTTTAAGAATTTCCAATTTGTGTTGCAGAACCAGGAGCAGTTGAAAGATGACGACTCTGACCTCATACTGAATGATGGGGACATAAGTTTAACATACGGCGACACTACAGTGAGCACAGACCCTGGTGCATCGAGGAGGGGCATTGTGAACAACGCAGAAGATGGAATAGACGGAGAGTTAATTTGTGGGGATCATGAACTTGTCCTAAGAGGAACACGTCTGGTCATGGAGGAATGTGAAGCTCCAGGAAGCCTGCAAGTCAACAGGAGGCCAAGTCCCATGTAGATCATTACTGGTTTTTCATTTTTTAATGGGGAAAGGGTTATACTGTAACATTTTTGTGTTTTCTAATCCTGCCAGTATGTTGTACTACCTACTGCATGGCTCTGATTGTTTGAGCTGTATAAATGTTATTTATCGCGCATCAGAGGGAACCTCTTTTGATGCTTTTCGTGAAGATCACATTTTTTGTTTTGAGAGACTTTTTGATTGCACTTTAAATGAAGCCATTCAACAAAGCATAGTGATGACTCTCAGTGCTGTATGGCGGATGTCACAACGTCCCAGCTTGTTATGTGAAAAGAATTGCCAATGTATTATTCTCTTACTTGAAATAGTATTCAGGTTTAATTTATTCTCGGCCTTTTTTTTGGACTGTTAATAGAAGGAATTGCTTTTATACTGTAATGGAATCTTCACGTCTCATTTTGTGTGCATTGAAGTAAGGTACGGATCTTGCTACGATCGGCAGCTCTCTACATGCAGTGCAGCATAGATGAAAACTCCAGTGAGAAGTTAAATGCAGAGGGTGGGGACAGGGATAGGCTTCCCTATGCCTCTGAGCTACTTCCCATAATACGCAGGCTCAGTGAGATCTTTAATACAATCATCCCAATTCTTTAAATTCTAGTCCTCCTCTCCCCAAACTACCTCAGTGCCAAATGTCAGCCCCCCCCCCCCAGCCCCACTGGTTCATAAGATAGGCACATATACCATATCTTGGGACTGGCAAGAGTTCAGGGGATTACTCCCTACCTTCAATTTTGGGTGTGTAGGAGGCATGGGTGGAGAGATATTGGGCCTCAAATATTGGCAGCAAAAGATAATGGAAAATGTGGCAGCACAGGATTGTAATGCACGTGAAGGGCAGTGTAATCCTTAGGGCAGCACAATCGGACACCACAAGGGCTGTGCTGGATATAACAGCCCGGGACGTCCCAGGGATCTGTACAGTAACGGGTTGAAAAAAGGATAAGAACAAGAGGAAAGGGGACACTGTAGTCTAATGGTTAGCGCTCTTGCCTTGCAGTGCTTGCGTCCCCGGGTCAAATCCCAGCCAGGTCAACGTCTGCAAGGAGTTTGTATGTCCTCCCCGTGTCTGTGTGGGTTTCCTCTGGACACTCCAGTTTCCTCCCACATCCCAAAAACATACAAATAAGTTAATTGGCTTCCTCCTAAATTTGGCCTTAGACATACACTAAACAATAAATACATAGACGTATGACTATGGTAGGGATTAGATTGTGAGCTCCTCTGAGGGACAGTTAGTGACAAAACAATATACTCCGTACAGGGCTGCGTAAGATGGCGCTATATAAATACTAAATTATAATTATGCTGGTACCTGTTATTAAAAAGATTAAGTGCAATGCTGTGATGAAAGGGGACTGGGGAGAGGGGGAGTTGAAAAGGCCAAGTGTGACATCACTTTGAGTCCAAGTCTGGTCTTGATCAAAGTGCTAGTAGTCCGGTCTTCACTGCAGATGTTCACGATTAGGTGTCCGTTTCACAATCTTGTGCGTGTAATACATGCATATCTTTTTAGTAAAAGGTATCACACAATGACAATGTGCTGTTATTTTGTTTTCATCTCTGTCTAGAATCAACCTCCCTGCTTCCTACAGGAGTCAGCAAGATGTTGTGTGTTGGGACTGTTATGGACCTTTTGTCTAAATGGCAGATTACCACCCTCCCAGCCCATTGATCTCCTTTTGCTAGTCTAAATGATAACCCTTGTATTTTTATACCTTAACACTACTTATTTTTGGGTTAAGTTGGAAAAGATCTTCCCCTCCACTGCTAACTCTCATCATCCTTATTTAGATGCAGCCAGAGCTCTGTAACTAAGCTTGTATTTTAGTTAGGAATTGTTGGTCATATTCTAAATACAGTTGGGTAAATTGTAAATTTGTACTCGAGTCTTCACAATTTCCAAATTGCAATGGTGATATATTAGACAGTTGGCTTAACCAGCTAATGTCCCTTCATTGAGGACTAGAAAGGGGCACGCGGGTGTATGCGCATTTCAGCAGAATGTACATTCATGTTTATAAAGGTCCATTTTGCCTTAACCATGACCTCTGTATTAAGCACAACAGAGCCCACAAACAGCCTAAGAAGTTGGTCTTCCCCCACTGAGAGTACTGCCGGCGATTTGTGCTGGTTGGTTGAGACTTCTGGGTTAGTTGAGTTCTGAATAACTGGGACTTTACTATACATTGACTGATGAGGCCTCTTCTATTGAATCGTACATCAAATCTATTAAAAAAAATTGTATAGTGTGTTCCTACCCTCCAGCCTGTTTGTAAGACGATTCCCCATGTCTATACAGAGGCCCTTTTTATCCAAAACACGGGGCGTTGGCAGCAGGCTAAGGTTTAGTTCAGGATGTTTAGACAGCTGAATATGGAGTAACATGAATTTTGGTCCCCCTCCATCCTGCTGCCACTCTTCAGTGGAGATTTCCTTTCCATCTTATCTATCCTATATGGAATATTATATAGCTCTGGCCCCAGCGCATTTTATCCCCGTTTATCGAAGCCTTGCTGCCATCTCCTTCACATAAAAGCCTAGCCAAGATTCATGCTTGATTGTTTTCTTGTCCCTTGCCAGCAGAAAGGACACATTTTAATGTTTCCAGCCGAAAAGAGGTTTAAGAAATGCAACTTTCTAAGCCAGAGTTTATTTTTAAATTTGCATTCCACAGGAAAATGTTGCGACACTGCACAGCTGTTACAAAATGAATTTAACAACAATTAGTTTGGATTCCAATGTTAAAGAGCACCTACCATGCAAAATAATAATACTACTACTAATAATAATATGGCCAACTATACTGCTTATGTATAGCTGGACACATATGCTTTTAATAGGAAATGTTATCTATAAAGGGTACAGCTATTCCTCAATGGACAAAATGAGAATATAAGAGTTGCTGTATTAAACTAAATATTTTAACTATTTAGATGTTTTCGGCGCACAACAGAGACTCCCAATGTTTCATTGAGGTGTAGTGATCAGATTTGTGTTTTGCATGCAAGCAATGTTCCATAGGGGCCTAGTCTGTCAATCAGATCAGATATGTCTCTAAGGGCTCTACATGCCATTCCGATTTCTGAGTTTGATGCGATTCCAATTTTTGATGCGATTTAACAAAAGTCCTGCATGCTGCGTTTGTCTTCTTGTGTTGCTGACATCCAGTGAGAATCACAATTTGGAATTGCAATTTGCAGTGTAAAAGAAGCCTTATGCAGGGCGAACGTCGGATATAGCACAGGAGATTTGGGCGCATCCGGTGCCACCATAGACTGTAATAGGAATTATGGCTATAACGGAGCACAGTGAGTAACTTCGGCAATGTCAGAAGATGGAGCTGAAGTTACTTTTAAAAATAGTTGGTAGCCGAATTACATCATTCCCCACTATCCACTTTGACCTGGAGGGGGGAATAGTAATTAGTGCCGCCGGGACTTGTGCAAGAGCAGGGTAAGCCGTATATCGCTTGTATCCTGCACCCAAGTCTCTCGGCGGCGTATTCATGCATACGCTATGCTGGGCACACACAATGCTTCCCGTCCGATCAGTGAGATCACGATCTGCCCAGACACCCTGCTCACTAACTTGACGCAGCTCGGAGTAGATCCCACCCTTCGAACATGGATCAAGGACTTCCTGACAAACAGAACGCAACAGGTGAAACTCGGTAACTGCTACTCCAGCGTCAGAATCACCAATACAGGGGCTCCACAAGGCTGTGTACTATCACCACTACTGTTCTCCCTCTATACCAACAATTGCATATCATCCACGGACTCTGTGAAAGTCATCAAATTTGCAGACGACACCACTATCATCGGCCTAATTGGCAGCAACGGAGAGCATGAGTACCGCAGTGAAGTCGAGAGAATCTGCAACTGGTGCATAGACAATAACCTAGTACTCAATGCCGCAAAGACTGTTGAGCTAGTAGTAGACTTCAGGAGGAACCCTCCCCCCCTCCCCCCTGTCCTCATTGGGGGAACCGAAGTTTCTAGGGTGACATCTGTGAGGTTCCTCGGCACGACTCTCACTAACAACCTGAAGTGGGAGCAGAATACCACCAAAATTCAGAAGAAATCCCAGCAGAGGTTGTTCTTCCTGCGCCAACTGAAGAGATTTGGCATGCCCAGGGAGCTGCTGACCAGCTTCTACACTGCCACTATAGAATCCATCCTCTGCTCCTCAGTCATAGTCTGGTACACAGGCGCAACAGCCAGCGATAGACAGAAACTGCAGAGAGTCATAACTGACGCAGAGAGAATCATCGGGTCTCCTCTTCCACCTCTTGATCTCCTCCACCCCGCCAGGATGAGGAAGAGGGCCGCAGCAATCTCCCGTGACCCCTCCCACCCAGGCAGCCGCTACTTCGAGCTCCTCCCACTGGGCCGCCGCTTCAGGTCTATACCATGCAAAACCACCAGACGGAAGAACACTTTCTACCCCCAAGCGGTACGGCTGCTGAACTCCAACCCCTGACAGGCCGGCCTACTAGCATGCACTAGCGGGGTCTTTCGGTCAGTTATTATTATTGGACTGCTCCTGCACGGCAGGTAGTAAAGCACTGACTGCTGACCCAGGACTGTCACTTGTGTTGAACAGATATATATCATCACTGTAGTTCTTAATTGTTTATGTGTGCATCTTGTTGTTTACTATGTCTAAGCCATGTGAACCACGATCAATTCCGAGTACAGCTCCCGCTGTACTTGGCGAAATAAAAATGATTCTGATTCTGATTCTGAGATCAAAGCGATTAATTTCCGTCTGATCTGCACCTGATCAATGATTGATTTTTTTGTGAAGTATCGGAGAAACGATCCCGCTATTGATTGGGAGTAGTTTCAACATGTACTCACAACACTACTTCTCGTCAGATTATCCATTGATTGGATGGGAAATTGCGTCATGTGCACCCAGCATCCGCATCAGGCAGTCGGATCCATGGAGTAGTGCTTATCTCTCATTTTTAGGCAGACTGCCTATAGCTTGGTTCAGACAGGCAACTGCTGGAGCTTGGGGACTTTGTTCAGTGCCGGGATTGACCCACCCCTCTATTCAGATGAATGTGAGCGTTCATCTCAATGCGTCTGACAGTGATTGTGCGAACATCGCGGCCAATCAAACTTTTTCGGTTGCTGCATGTAGTGTACTACAGCAGTTGTGTTAAACACACACAGACACCCCCCCCCCCACACACACACACACACACACACACATTCACTACATTTTTAGTGAATGTGGGGAAAAAATGCGGAAATTATCACTGGTGGTAATATAGTGGTAAAAAATCTCTTACCGCATGTGTGATTGTGAATATCACCCATTGTCTAGCATGCTTATGGGACTTACAGTATTACAGGTAGAAGATAAGCAGGATAGTCGGGTAATTTCATAAACTGCTGCGGACCTGAGCGGCAATGGCAGCAGCAGAAGTGGAGTTGGGGGCAGAAGATGATAGGACAGGTGAGTGATAACGTTTAGATACGCATGCGTAAAACATGGTGAGAAAGGACGCTATTTTGTTCCCATAGGATTTCATTTATTCCGTTGGCATCCGCAGCATCTGCGATGAGGAAGAACGGCGCACGTCGGTACATTGCTTTACAATTCCCAGAACAGATCAAACTGCTCAGTTGACAATGCGCTAGTGTGAATGGTTCCTTTAGCATAGGATCTGTTGACACATCCGTTCCTGCATTCTGTGAAAATGGCAAAATGTGTCCATTTTCACAGTAAGTGTGAAGCGAGCCGAAGAAAAATTAGGTGCTCAGTCTATTAACCTGCATTTCCTGCTGATGCTTGTCTACATTGCTATGAAAAAAGTTTAGCACTCATACAGTGTGGCCTAGTTACTATCGGGTAGCATGGTTACCTGCTAAATGTTATCTTATCATGTGGGATGTATAAACAAAGATCAGACCATATTTTCTGGCAACCAACAGATGCTGGGAAAACATACCTCAAGGCGGGAAATGTTTTCATTTAACAAATAAAGGTAACCTGTTTAATTGACAGTTCTGTACTGCACAATCTTTTGTTTTTACATTGCCTCAGTATGCCAGGAACCTAGAACAAGTGATTTCCTGTATATATCGGTACCTTCCAGACATTCTCCCCAACCATCTTCTCCTGGTCACATGTATGTATTCTGTGGTACCTGCTCAGTTTATGGCCTCACTGTGTTTTGTATTTGACCTCATCTGCAGTTATGTTCTGCCAGTTTTAAAGTAAAGATTTTTTTTAATATGTGTTTTATAGTGTTTAAGTCTAAAAGTGCATTTTTTAAATGTTTGTCAGGAAAATATGAAAAAAATAAAATGTTTAATTTCTTCTGGGTTTCAGCTACTGGTAGGAATGACAGTTGAAAGGTTGTATCTTCTCATGCATATAATGTGTATAGTGAGCTTAATCTCCCTATCTGCCAAGCAAAGGCTGGTTCACATAGGTTGTGCAGCTATTGCCAGTTCACACTTAAGTAGATGCAGAATAGAAACAGTAAGCGCTTCCGCAAGGCGGATGCGTTCTCTCCGTTTTGCATCCGCATGCAACAGTTCTTACCCTTCCACTCCGTGTCCGCTCCTGCACCGATCACGTCTGCCCGTATGAATTGCCATTCACCTGTCCTGCCGCTGCTGTTCGGTCCATCTGTTCAGCCTGTAGGCCAGCAGAAGTATTAGGCTCTCCATAGGCTGCAGCAGACGAACTAGCAACAGGAAGATTTTTAATTGGTCCAACATGAACCAATGAGAATTCTTTCTGTTGCTGAGGATTCCCATTGGTCTTTTGCAACCCAGTTGAGATCCCCATGCTAATACCGGCCACCGGGCTGTATAGAAGGGACCGATGGGTGGTGGGACACATGAGTAGTATTACGTCATGGCGGCGAATAGACACCTTTTCCTGTTAAGTCCCGGAAAATGTGCCAAGTTGGGACTTTCATTCTGTCTCATGTTCCGGAGCAAACTGGAAGCGGATCCTATTTTTCAGGGCTGTGGTGTCGGTACAAAAATCTTCCGACTCTGACTCTTCAGTTTATGAAACAACAACTCCGACTCCGGGTACTCAAAATGGCTCCGACTCCTTAGTCTAATACTTAACAGGGCTGTGTATTTTGTACAAAAATAATCCGACTCCTCAGTTTATGAAATCAATGACTCAGACTCCGGGTGTCCAAAATTGTCCCGACTCCGACTCCACAGCCCTGATATTTTTGACATAGGATCCGCTTCCTGAGGTTAAGTGGAGCTTAAAAAAAATCCCAAACGGTATGTGTTTTAAGCAGATGTGAACCCGGCCCTTATAGCTTTCCACGCACTGTGAAACGACCACTGATAAATGCTAAGTGTTCGATTGTGTTTGAGGGTAAGATTTTCCAATGGCCACTTAAAGGGGAACTGAAGAGAGAGGTATATGGAGGCTGTCATGTTTATTTCCTTTTAATCAATACCAGTTGCCTGGCAGCCCTGCTGGTCGATTTCTCTGCAGTAGTATCTGATTAAAACCAGAAACAAGCATGCAGCTAGTCTTGTCAGATCAGACTTATAAGTCTGAACCACTGAAACACCTGATCTGCTGCATGCTTGTTCAGGGGCTATGGCTAATAGTATTAGAGGCAGAGTATTAGCAGGGCTGCCAGGCAACTGGTATTGTCTAAAAGGAAATAAACATGACAGCCTCCATATACCTCTCTCTTCAGTTCCCCTTTAAGGCGAAACTAAAGTGTAAAAATAAATTCCAAACTGCCAGCACTGTCCACAGAAGATATAATAGAGAAGCTTAAATAAATGTTTAAAAACTGAGCTTTTTGTATCAGAAAATACAGGCTTTGTTTAGCCATGCCCCCTCTTGAAAAGTTTTCTGCCCTTGCAAAGGCTTCTTGTGCCATAAGAGGAGGGGGAAGTGGCCCTTACAGCAGCCCAGGTATGTCCTGTGCCACTGAGCCAATCAATCAAAGAGTAGGTGTGAAGAGAAAAGGAGTTTACTGCCAACCACAGTATTTGCACTGACACACTGGCACATACCGGAGCTGCTGCAGTGCTTCCCTCCTGCATTATGCAGAAAAACAAACTAGCGTTGCCGAAAGTGTCTTGGAACCTCTTTACAAATGCCAGAAAACCATCTATGACAAAAGCCTCTTTGATCGCTGTCATTTGTTACCATTCTAATGAGAGGGCTTGGCAGCTTATGAGGTTTTTATAGTTTTTCAGACAGAAGAAGGTCATCTCTACCAGGTACAACTGGAAGCCAGCCCATGTGTTTTGGGGACTTTGTTAGTCATTTTAGAGATGTGTTTAATAAAAATAAATAAATAAAAAGAAACCTTTCTACTTACAAATTTCCTCCTATGTACACAAATAATTTTATTAAAAAGTTAATTTGTAATATTTACTGTTTACCTGATTAAAAGAATATAAATATTTTAGTACTAAACATAAAAAATGTATTGGACACTATACGTTACCTTTTTAAGGGTGTGACTTCTCGCATAACTTTTCTGTTCAGCATGCACATAGACCATGAATGGATACGGACATTTTTTGTTGTTGTATCCTTTGTATTTTGTAGCATAAAGTTGTTTTCTTTTTTTTTTTTTTTTTTTTTTTTGCTTTTTTTTTTTTTTTTTGCTTTTTTGTTTTTTTTTTTTATAAAAAATATAAAAAGAAAACTATGTTTTGTCTTGGCAATTAGATAATTTCTCTCACTCTCTGTACTGGCAGGATGATAAGAATCTGGTTGCTCTGTATAATAAACTGTTTTCGTTAGACATGGCTTGTAAATTTGAGGTACCCACTTCAGCCTTCAGTCGTTTTCACTTTATGCATTCGAGCAATGTTCACCTCCCATTCATTAGCCTATAACTTTATCACTACTTCTCACAATGAACTGATCTATATCTTGTTTTTTCCACCACCAATTAGGCTTTCTTTGGGTGGTACATTTTGCTAAGAGCCACTTTACTGTAAATGCATTTTAACAGGAAGAGTAAGAAAAAAAAGGAAAAAAATCATTATTTCTCAGTTTTCAGCCATTATAGTTTTAAAATAATACATGCCTCCATAATTAAAACTCATGTATTGTATTTTCCCATATGTCCCGGTTAGTACACCATTAAAATGATGTCCCTATCACAATGTATGGCGACAATATTTTATTTGGAAATAAAGGTGCATTTTTTCCGTTTTGCATCTATCACTATTTACAAGTTTAGAATTAAAAAATATAGAAATATTTCATCTTTACATTGATATTTAAAAAGTTTAGACTCTTAGGTAAATATTTACATGTTTTTTTTTATTGTAATGTTTTGTTTTTATTTATATTAAACGTTTGGGTATTTTTAGGAGGGTGGGATGTAAACAGTAGTTTGTAATGTAAATGTGTGTTTGTTTTTTTTTTGTTTTTTTTTTTTTACTTTTAGTTGTAGTTTTACTTTTTGGCCACAAGATGTCAGCCATGAGTTTGTTTACATGACGTCACTCTAAGCCAGGGGTCTCAAACTCGCGGCCCTCGATACAATATTTTGTGGCCCTCGCCGGCAAAAGCTTCCTTATAGTTTGCTTCAGTGCTCCCAAGTAATCCGCCGCATCCCCGACGCTAAATGAGGGCTGCAGAGCACCCAAATCGCCCGGGGGCAATCCGCCAGCATTTTCTGGAAGGGGCAGAGCTTTCAGCTTCAGCTCTGCCCCTCCTGACCTCGTTTTGCGGCGGGGACACAGCAGATTACTTGTAATGGGAGCACTGAAGCAAACTATAAGGTAAAATAGGCAAAATATTTCACTTCAGTGTGATTTTGATTTTGAAATAAAAATCAATGCAAGGGACGGTGGAGGGGGGGGGGGGGATGGGGGCGGGAGCTGCTGATTGTGAAATCCCTTATGCGGCCCAGCCTCATCCTGACTTTGCTTCCTGCGGCCCCCAGGTAAATTGAGTTTGAGACCCCTGCTCAAGGCGTAACATACGCTTAGAGAGACGCTTAGAGAGGGAGCATGGGGGACGCAACAGCCAGAAAAAGCGAAGCTTCTGAGAGAAGCTGTCGCTTTTTCTGCGGGGGAGAGGAATCGGTGATCGGGCACCATAGCCCGATTCACTGATTGCCTGGCTAACGAACTGCGGGCCGGGAGCGCGCGGACGCGCACATGGCCTCCTGGGCGTAGCTAGTACGTCCAGGAGGCTGAAGTAGTTAAAGCAGGAGGATCAGCCATACTATGCCAGGAAAAAAACACATATGTAAGTAGAGAAATACTTGATCTACTTACAAAAACTGATGTATTGTACTGTCCAGGTTTTGATTTCAGTGAATTTTATATATTAAATGTTCCTGGCGTGGCCAAGTCTTGTTCCCATAGTTTGAAGCTAAATCCTAATGTCATTTCCTCCCTTAAGTTTTTTTTTTTCCTTTTCTCCTCCTCCAATCTGCTATGTCATTTCTGGCTTGCTTGTAAACACCTGTGAGCACAGGATCAGGTTTTACCCTCAGCCTGTAACACTGCAGTGTGCTCAGCCCAATCAATGAGAAACAGAAATGTGGGAAGCTTTCTGGATTGTGATGGCAGAGAATAGAGCCGGGCTGACAGATAAGATTTATTACAGCAGAAAGATTTCTGAATATATTGGAGTGCTTGCAATGCAGGGTGAGATTCCTGGCAGCATTACAAACACATTGCAGTGCTTAAATGGAATTTTATTTTGAGGCTAACAATCCCTCTTCAAAATTGTCTGCTTTGTGACTGTGTCTTAAAAAATAATTGTACTGGCTTCTAATGGATCTGGCAGTTGAAGATCAGAATTAAGTAATCAACCGTTTACCCAAATGAGATAGATGGTAGAGGAGGCAGTGGCTTAGGTGTTATGGACTGGGATTCTGCTAGCTAGTCAAATGTGGCTTCCAACATCGATTGCCTTGCCATCAAAAGCCCCACTTCCTGTCTATCTTATTTAGGTAAATAGGAAATTACATCACTATTGTATGCAACTTCCAGTGTAGATTAGAGGAGCTCTGGCACATAGTGGCCACACGTCTGTATCCATGTTGGTCATGTAACTTAGTTTTGAGGTGCTTTGGGATGTAAGCTGTATTTATATGCACAAGTACAGTCATGCTTTTTAAAAGGGAATATCCAAGCTGCAAAATAAAATGACATCTACTTAGCCGGGGCTTCCTCCAGCCCCTAGCAGCTGCTATGTCCCTCGCCACAGCTCCGCTCTCAGCCATTGGCTCCCGGTCCGCAACGATGCAGAGGCCGACCTCGCCAGATCATCCTTTACTGTGCCTGCACTGCTGTCAATCACTTGCACGTGGTGTGGAGTGTACTGCGCAGAACTACAACACAGTGCACACCACGTGCGAGTGATTGACAGTGGTGCTCGCGCAGTCGGGGACCGGGAGCCAGTGGCTGAGAGCAGAGCTGTGGTGAGGAATATAGCGGCTACTAGGGGCTGGAGGAAGCCCCGGGTAAGTAGATGTCATTTTATTTTGCAGCTCAGACATTCCCTTTAAAGAATTTCTAAATTCTACATTGAGGTATTCTTACATTATAAGTCCTGCTGAGGGAACGTGGACCAGGGGTTAAAATTGAGAAAAATAAAAACTGCCCTCGCTGAAGTTATTCTTCCATGGCATGGCCCAACTGTGGGGCTGTGCTGATGATTGGTCAGTAGAGCTACATCAACAATCTTTAGCGTATTTTTAGGGCAATATTTATTTTTATGTATCAATTTCTTCAATTAAAAGCCAAGGATCTTATTTCCATTGGATCATTATAACAAGTTTGACTAGCATGACCCCCCCTCCCCTTGCACAATGTTAAAGCCACCGTGATCCCCCAATCCAATAACAAGTAGGGATGATCGATAAGATGCAAACATTACCGAGTTGATGCAAACTTACGCAAATTTGTATGCAAATATATGCAGTTTGAAAATGCACCAATCAGTTTAAACCCAGGTCTGGTCCATATTGAAGCTGCATATAAATTTGCATAAACCTGGAAGAATTTGCATATCTTTGATAGTCCCTAATAACAACTACACATGCCTTGATATCCTCTGTGGTATGCGATTGTGTTTTTTTTTTTTTTCAAGCTGCATACATTTCCATACAAAATTTGCATAATCCTGCAGAAAGTATCATTATTTGCATCTCATTGACCATCCCTTGCAGAGACCAGTACTAGACATATTTGCATACAGCTGGTCATGTGTGAGAATTTGTGACCTGCAAACAAGGTACCCAGTGAATGTGTCTTTGTGCCTCTGAGCTCTTTGGTATAGTATGCTTGAGAGCCAAAAGGCATGCACTAGTGAGAAGATTAGAGGGCCACAGTAAACCTGGATTTATACATACTATCTTTGTGTCCTATATTTATGTAGTTCAGAAATATTACACTGCGTTATAAACACTTACACACTTTAGGTTTTTTCCAACTGCAAGCATCGAAAGCACAGTTAAACAAATACCACATGCTGTACAGTCTAAGGACAGTTGATACAAGTCAGTCACTAATGTGTTTTCTCCTTTGTTCTAAGTCTATTCAAGCAAATCAAGAAGGGTTAATATAATGGACATAAATATTCTGTATTCTCTAATGCAGGGTGTTTTCTGCTGGGTTTGCCTGAGACTAGAGGTGCGTACACACATGCGACTATAGTCGTTTGTAACGATCGTTCCCCGATCTTTACCAACGACGATCGTTACAAAAAACGAACCACCGACTATTAAGGCAAACGACGAACGAGCCAAATCGCTACAAAAGAAAGTTCAGTCTCGGCGGATTTTAACCAACGACGATCGTTTGCAAAAGTAGTACATCGTTGGAAACGATCGTTCGTACTAGGCTTGACATGCGCATTTCACTATTTCTCCATGGAACTTCTCATTTTTATGCGCAGGCGCAATAGTTGCTTTCTGTGATGTAACGTTCGTTCTAACGATCAGATCGTTACACACATTTTAAAACTACCTTTACTTAGGTCGTTCTTTCATCAATTAAAAGTTCGTTCGTCGTTCTTAACGAACGATCGTTGTCGCATGTGTGTACGTAGCACAAGCAACAGTGACTCCATTTTTATGGAAAAGCATTGCCTGCCCATGATTAATAAGCTGTTATATTTTGTGAAACTGAGAGACTGGTTGGCAGACTGTAATCTCTAGTCCCATTCCAGCTCCTCCTCAAGTATGTTACCTTTGTCAGATGTACCGTACGTGTACAGTACCATTTCACTGTATGTTATACCCTTCTTGCTTATTTCCTATTTACTTTCTTTTACATAGAGGAAATGTCTTTTTGGCCCTGGTTTACTTAGGATCCCCTGGGCATGTGATCATTCGAAAACGTAAGTGAGCTGGCATACCCTGCCTGGCTTTATATTGGTTGCCATTAGAAGGCAAAAGCCTACAGAAGACTTTATAGATTGCCCATACAGTATAATAATAGACTAAGAAATGATCCCTTGGGCTTGGTTCACAGGGGCCCGTTGTAGTGCATTCCCTGTAACAGCAGGAATGGAATGGGAAAGTGGCGCCGCATGTTCTCTATGCATGGAATACAGTGTATGATAATGAGTGCGTTTTGTGGTAACTCACTGCAAGTAGTGGGTTGGAATACCGCACTCTGAATGTCGCATATGTGGCACATTGAATGCGGCCATTAAGCCACACCACTGTAAACCAAGCCTTGGTACATCTTGCCCATTGTGTTACTACATCTAAATCCTTTTCCCACGTCTGCGTTCAGCTGTCACAGTGTAGAGCAATCTGCTGAGCTGTAGCTCCTGTAAATCCTATTTTGTAACTTTTGTAAATGCCATTAGGAGGCCATCAACACTGCCGCTAAGTGCTTGTGTACATTTGTTTGCAAATCTTGTACTTTTTTTTTTTTTCTGCCAACAAAATCACTATTTTTTTTATGACCGTTTCTGAAGATGTAAAAAGTAAACTCTCAAATTGTGTTTGATGTATTGTGTACAGTGACTGAGATCACAACTTCTTTATTAAATGATTCCCTACTCTTCACAATGGTTTTGTGTTTTCTTCTCCTGTGTCTCTCCATCTGTCCTAATAGGAATTCACTGTGAGAAAAGTTGATTGATTTGGAGTCCAGGGCTCATATGCAATTTCCTTTTTCTCCTGAGTTTTCTCCTTGGAGATGTATGTTATGGCCAGAACCCGAAGTTTGGCCACTTCTAGTTCTGGCCGGCCACTTCGGGTTCTGGCCGGCCAATGCGCGAAGTGGCCGCTGCGCTGTGGCCAATGTTAGAAATGGATTGATTCCTCTGAGGTTAATGTATCTTCTGCACCGCAGCGCAGCGGCCAAACGTATAACAACTTCGTTAATTTATTGCAATTCAGCCGGCGGCAATGTAACAATTCAAGCCGTCGGCTTTTTTTTTTCTGCCTCTCTCTCTCTCCTCTTATGGGCAGCCGGCGGGGACATGCGTGTCCCCGAGAGTCGTTCGTGGCGCCAGGGCAGCAGAGTGGGGAGGCTGCAGACATCGCTTCTGCCAGCACCCGCTCTGCAAGAACGGCAGGATAACCCTGCTGCGACGAACGACTCCGGAGGGGGGACACGCGTGTCCCCGCCGGCTGCCCATAGAAGAGCGAGAGAGGCGGGGGGAAGGAGGAGAGAGGCGGGGGGGGGGGGGGGAGAAGGAGAGAGTGGCAGAGAAAAAGCCGGCGGCTTGAATTGTTACATTGCCGCCGGCTGAATTGCAATAAATTAACGAAGTTGTTATACGTTTGGCCGCTGCGCTGCGGCGCAGAAGATACATTTAACCTCAGAGGAATCAATCCATTTCTAACATTGGCCGCAGCGCAGTGGCCACTTCGCACATTGGCCGGCCAGAACCCGAAGGGGCCGGCCAGAACTACAAGTGGCCAAACTTCGGGTTCTGGCCGTAACATATATAACAGTCCGTGGCGGACTGTTCCAGGCACACACTGCCCTTTCTCCCCTTACCTGCTTCTGTTGGTGAGTCCATCTTCACTAGGTTTGTCTGTTGCACGATCCTTTATGGATCACTTCCATTCTATGTTCACCTTGTCACCCTGATACAGGGTGAACTTATTACTACCTTACATTGCGATTTATGCAATTAGCACTTTTTATACTTTGCACTTCTATTCATTCATTGAGCACTGAGTCACCTTACTCAGTGGAGATGGGTTGGGCTGATACTTGCATATGTACATGCGTGTATATATATATATGTATATATATAATAATGGCAGTATTTGTATAGCGCCTTTCTCCTGTCGGACTCAAAGCGCTTGCGAGGCAGCCACTAGAGCGCACTCAGTAGGCAGTAGCAGTGTTAGGGAGTCTTGCCCAATGAACTCCTTACTGAATTACTGGCTTCCTGAACAGGCAGAGCCAAGATTCGAACCCTGGTCTCCCATGTCAGAGGCAGAGCCCTTAACCAGTACACTTTCCAGCCACTATGTATATATATGTGTATATATATATGTATGTGTGTATGTATGTATATATATATATGTGTGTATGTATATATATATGTGTATGTATATATATATGTGTATGTATATATATGTATATGTATATATATATATATATATATATATATATATATATATATATATATATATATATATATATATATATATATATATATATATATATATATATATATTGTGTGTTGTATCCTGGAACTTTTTTGGTTTTAATTGATTTTATCTTATGCAATTGTCATGATTAATTAAAGCTCATTAATATATTTGGACATTTTGGTGTGGTGCGGTTTTATTAGGATATTCTTTTTTTTTTTTTGGTTACATGCCGGTTAGTTGGGACTTCAGCTTGCCTGAATTCTGGATAATTGGGACTCTGCTGTACTATGAGGTAATTCAATTATTTTCTTGTTTGCTGGGGGTTTCAAGCGCATTTTATCGGCAAGGTGTGAAAATGTCACCTTGGAGAAAAGTCAGGAAAAAAAGTGATTTGTATATGGGCCCTGGTCTACAAATCATACAGGATTTACAAGAAACAGTAGGGAGAGAACAATGCCCTTGGGAGCTTATGAAGCTATGAAACAAATTGCAATAATTTAAAAAACCTTGGGAAACACATTTATATAATGTGTCGCGGAGTCAGAAAAAGTTTTTTTAATTGCTATGAGTGGAAATCTATTTTAGTGAGAAGTACTTTCTGTGGTATGTACTGTGGCATCTATTCCCAGATGAGAGAAAAGAACAATTAGATATATTTGTTTGGATGTAGTCTATTCATTTGTGATGCAGAGCCAAGAATAGTATTATTTGTACTGAGTCTGTGTTTTCCTAAAGGAAGGGTTGTGTGATCTATCTATTGACTTGTTGTGGTGTCTCTTGCAAAGCTGAGGAGCATTTGTTTGGAAATGTATTACTGTAATCTTTGCATTGGTCATAGAAAGTTCCAGCAAAATGCAAGAATATTGTAAACTCCATTGCTGTCAGATGCCAGTTCACACTACAAGCTTGGTGCTGGCTGATGTTATAAATTCTTGCTTTGAGCATTTTGTTGGTACTAATTAAAGATTTGACTTCCATAGGTTCAGATATGCTTTCTAGGTTTTAATTGTTTAAAACAATCATTGGTGATCATTTGGGGGGGGGGGGGGGGGAGGTGTTATTTCAACAATTAAACTCTAGTGATCTTTATGCCTGGTAGGCTCCACACAGTTTCCTGTCAGGTAGACCAGTTGAAACCATCATTTCCGACAGGTCCGTTTTTTTGATTTTTTGTATGGAAGAGTTCGGAAAATCGATCAGAAAAACTATCTGAAATCAGATCGGACCTGTCGAAAATAATCCTTTCGACCCGTATATCTGACGGGAAATTGCATGGTGTGTACCAGGCATATTAAGTTTACTGTACTTATGAGGAATTTCAAATCTCAGAGGGATAGTGTGTTGTGAAAAACGGAATATATATGATTGAGTAGAGATTGCAGTTATTGACTTTGACTGAATTTAATATCTCTCTCCCTTGAAGCCTGGATTTATAATCCTCTCATACCCCATCAGACTTTCCAAGATATGTGACAGGATTTTTGGGAGACTTTAGGAGAACTTCATAAAATTTTAACATTTGAGTTGTATCAGCAAAACAAGTATTTTGTTAAAACCATATCTGTTGCACTTCTCAGTTCATATAGGTACACTTAGGCTAGGTTCCCAGTGGTATGGTATTACTGCTGCTTTGTAACGCGGCTTGCTCTACTGCAATGCACTGTGATGTTCAGTGTGGTAGAACGGTGTGCATGTCAACTCGCGTTCACACGTTATGTTATGCTCCAATCACTCTCTTCCACCTGTCTGACCATATATCCTGTTTACTGCTGTAATGGCGGCCTTTAAAGAAAAAAACGCTAAAATGCTATATGCAGCAATCCTACCATTTCAAAGAATGGGGATGGTAGTATGTGGGCTCCTCAACAAATGTTTATAAAATGATTTCCAAAACCAGGGTCGCTGATTCCAGAGAGGGGGTAGTGCTCCTACCATTACAGCCATCCTGCCAGAGATCTCCCCTTCCTCCACTTCATTTGTATTATCTGACTCCTTCAATATTAATCATCTGAAATTAACCATGAAGACCAGGGCCCATATGCAATTAATTTTCTCACCTGAGTTATCTCCTAGGAGATAATTTTCATCTTCTCTGTAAACTAAATTTTCAGCATTTTACAACTCAAAAAGTTGGTGTAGAGGTTCCATCAAAATTATTTTGAGCACTTGCTTGCTTGCTGGTGGTTTAAGTAGCATTTTATGACAACTTAAGAAAATATCACCTAGGAGAAAACTCAGGTGAAAAAGGGAATTGCATATGGGCCCAGATGGACTTAGTTTCTGCTTACCCTTTTAAACCCCCATGGAAGTGGTGTTTACTTCATTGTTCACACACAACTTCTGCATTTTGTTTTAAACCTCATACACAATAGAACTCTGTTCCAAGCTGTCGGAGACCGTGTACAATGGTCCCTTGAGCGCCTTTAAAGATTGGCCAGGCTCCAAATATAGCCACATCAATTATATCCCTGTATTAACCACTTGCCGACCAGGGGTGAATTGCCTGATCTGTGCTGCGTGGCTCTCCAGCCCGCAGCACAGGTCAGTATTATGCCAGGGCGATCAGACTTCCCCCCCCTTTTTTTCCCACTAGGGGGATGTCCTGCCGGGGGGGGGGTCTGATCGCCGCCGGCCATCTGCGTTTTGCGGGGGGGGGGGGGCTCCTCAAAGCCCCCCTCCGCAGCCATTTCCGCCCTCTGCCTCCTTACCTCCCTCCCTCTCTCCGTAATGCGCAGGACGGAGTTCCGTCCTGCGCATTGAAGGATAGGCTTCCGCCTATCAGATGCTGGCGATCCCCGGCCAATCAGAGGCCGGGGATCGCCGATCTGCCCTACGGCGCTGCTGCGCAGCAGCGCCATATGATGTAAACAGAGGGGATTTCTTCCCCGCGTGTTTACATTTTGCCGGCGAGCCGCGATCGACGGCTCTCCGGCTGTTCACGGAGACACCCTCCGTGAACTAACATGGAAAGGCCGCTCGAGCAGCCGTTGTCATGGTAACCCGCAGACGACCAGTTTACGCCAATCGGCGTTAGCTGGTCGTCAAGAGGTTAAAGTGTGCAGTCCAACTTGTTAACCAAGATCAGTATTGGTATAGTGACTAGGTTGTGTACATAGTCCAAGGCATAGTACAAGAACAAATTAACTAGTCCTTCGAGATGAAAGATTTCCAATGAGATGCTTTCTTTCTGTTGTGCACACAAATATAATGCAGTTTTGTAAGCTGAAGACCGGGCCAATGCAAATCATTAGAACATATGGCACAATTCCAAGTAGCATACCATTTGCATGAAAACGGCTTGCAAGACGGAGAAATTTGCATCTCATTGACCATCTCTTAACACCAGTGTTCCTCAACCCTGTCTTCAAGGCCCACCAACAGTGCATGTTTTGCAGGAAACTGTACACAATCACAGGTGGAGTAATAGCTGAGCTGATTAACTACCTCTGTGGCTTTATACAAAATATGCAGTGTTGGTGGCCCTTGAGGACAGGGTTGGGATACACTGCTTTACACAGAAGGTTTAAATATTGCCCTTTGCTGTTTCTGGGCTCCACCATGAACAGGACACACGAATGCCTCTCTGTAAGGGCTAATTAACCTTAGTGGCAATCCTGAGTCAGGCTTAGGCCAGAAATACTCAGCTCAGAGCAGTAACTCCGAGCTGGATCCATGGGAGGTGAGTAATGTGCAGGGCTGTCGCAGATCTATCTAGCGGTATGATTTTTAGGGTCTAAAAGCGTGTGAAAAATTTTCTCTGCTCACTAAAATCCGGAAATAAACATAACGCCAAGGTGGTTAAAGGGATACTGAGCAGGTACAAAAATTAAAACTGAATTGGTATTTACCTTGGGCTTCCTCCAGCCCACCGTAGGCCGCAAGGTCCCCTGACATCCTCCTGGCTCCTCCCATTCCTGCGGTTCAGAGTTGAACTGCGCATGCGCAGGGCTCTCACGCCAGCCATCGTGATGACGCATAATGTGCGCAGCGGGGACTTTTAGTGGCAAAAATTAAAGGAGCCGCCATCGGGACCAGGAGAGAACGCCAGGGGACCTAGCGGCCTACGTTGGGCTGGAGGAAGCCCCAGGTAAGTACCAATTCTGTTTTTTTTTTGTTGTTTTTTTTTTTTGTACCTGCTCAGTATCCCTTTAATGTCTAAGTCCAGTCTCCATTGCAGTTCACACATATAACCGTTATGCAACCACTGTGAATCCAGCCTAAGGTAAAAGACTGTTAATGTCCCCTCGCTACTGATGTTTCCTTATGGCAGAAGTGTAGCTCTCTAGGAGAGAATAAAATAATGTTGTTGTATGTGATGCTCCTTTTCCTTACCAAAATATTTTCTTGAAGTTTTCCGGAGTAAAATTTACCTTCATTAGATTCTGTTTCAAAAAGTTTAGATTCTTTTAGAGTGCTGAGTCAATTGCTAAACTTTCACATACTACAAACTCATTCTTTCACTTGATGTGAGGCTGTATGCAGAAAACAAATCCAAGAGTTTTCTACATAAAGAAAAAGGTAAACATTTAGTTTGATTTGTCTTGTATTAAACACAATCACCATCTTTAGTGCAAAGCATAGGCGTCCGCAGAAAATGTTCCGGGGGGAAGGGGGCAAAAAGGAGGGGGGAAGCTGTGCGCCAGAAATTGGGGGTATGTTGTGCCGAAAAATGGGTGTGGTCATGGACCAGAATGTGGGTGTGGTCATGGGTGGAGCCAAATTTACATGAACTTAGCAATGGTGGAACATTACACTAGGATAGTGGTGGCGAACCTTTTGGAGGCCGAGTGCCCAAACTGCAACCGAAAAGTCACTTATCTATCACAAAGTGCCAACACGGCAATTTAAACAAAATACAAACATTTTAACTCATACATGAACATTATGGAAAATCCAAGTTGAAAATAAACTGTGAAGATAAACAATTTCATCCATCCTACTCCTGAAAAATGTATTCATCTTTTTAGAATCTCCCAGTTTTAATTTTCTGTTTTAAAAAGCTAAAAAAAAAGTAGGTTTAATGCTATGCTATGTCTCGCAGTTAGCAATCATGTGACCCCCAACAAGACAAATTCAGCAATCATGAGGCCCCCAACAAGACAAATTCAGCAATCATGAGGCCCCCAACAAGACAAATTCAGCAATCATGAGGGACATAAATAGACGTTTTACATGAATCGGCAGAATGCCCCCTGGCTTCTGCATTCTTCTCTGCTGGCTGCTGTGCTTGGCTGGCCTGGCAATTCTGGTTTTGGCTGGCTTGGGGATGATGTGTGGGCCGAAAGGCCTGGCAGTGATGCTGGGCTGGCCTGGCTGGTGGTGATGCTGGGCTGGCTAGCCTGGATAGTTTAGGTAGTGACAGGTGCCCCCTAGTTTTGGTAGCGCCAGGAGCCCTCCAGTTTAGGTAGTAACAGGGCCCCCCAGTTTAGTGACAGGTGCCTCCTAGTTTAGTTAGTGACAGGAGCCCCCGAGTTTAGGTAGTGACAGGGACCCCACAGTTTGGTAGTGACAGGTGCCCACCAGTTCAGGAAGTGACAGGTGCCTCCTAGTTTAGGTAGTGACAGGGACCCCACAGTTTAGGTAGTGACAGGGATCCCACAGTTCAGGTAGTGACAGGGACCCCCCAGTTTAGGTAGTAAGTCTAGTGACGTGCGGCAGCGGCCGGTAGGGACAGTGGCGGGGAAGGTGGGACATTTCCCCCCCCTTCCCTCACCTTGGGGCTCACCCTTCCTCGGCGGTCCCCCCTCCATAATTAAGTGGCTGGCAGCGGAGCGGAACACTTCCTCTATTCCCTGCACGAAAGGGAGATCTGTGCGTCGCTGGACTGACTTCACTGCCTAGACCAAACCAGCTGCGCACAGAGCCTTCCTCGCATGCAGGAAGTAGAGTAAGTGTTCCGCTGCCGCCCGGTCTGCCGCTCAATCATGGAGGGGGGAGCGAATAGCGGGAGCCCCAAGGTGAGGGAATGGGGGGAGACGTCCCCCCTTCTCCGCCGCTGTGCAGAAATTCTCTCCCTTCACTGCGCTGAGACGGGTGGGGGGATTACCAAGGGGTGCCGCCACTGATTCGGCTGGGGGGTGGCCATGGGGGGGCAGCGGGTGGCCAGGGGGGTGCAGCCGCCCCAATTTGCCCAACGTGCGGACACCCATGGTGCAAAGGTTTCTTTGTTCTGCACAGATCTGTACCACCTTTCAGTGTTTTAACATTCAGATCTTCAGCATTGTCTTTGTTGTGAATAATATCACCAAATTGAGTACATTACTTTATTTCCATGTGTCCTTCTGTTGTGTGTCTGTACGTCCATTTTTATTTTTTTGTGTGACTCCTGTGATATTTTTTAAACGCATCATCCCTCATCACAGTTGTTGCGTTTTGCGACATACCACGTTCCTAGCAAAGCCAAGAGTATCACTTTGTGGTATTAAATGTTTCTGTATTATTTTAACACGTTTGTTTTAAATAATTTTACTCGCTTCAGGTTCCCTTTAAAAACAAACACATGATGTAAATGCAGATGAATATTGCATACTAACCTCACCTCAGTTCCTCTCAGAAGCTTACCATTTTCTTCTTACAGTGATCCCTTCCAGTTCTGACAATATTTTGTCAGAACTGAAATATACCAGTTGCTGTCAGTTATATATCAGCAGCTGTCAGTTACAACTGGATGTGCAAGGTAATGTCCATGCTTCCCTATGGCTCAAGTGGGTGATATTACAGTTTAACAGTGTCCTGACCAGGAAGCTGTTATGGGGTAATGGCCATTTTAAAAATGGAGGACGGAGAATTCCATTGATCACAGTGGACAAATGGAACGCAGGAGAGGAGAAAGGGATTGAGGAGTAGACTACACAGGAGGTAAGTATGACCTGTGTATAGTTATTTTGACTTTTTATTTTCAGTTCAGGTTCTCTTTAAATACATCAGTTTGATTCTTAATTTTAAAGCGGAATATAACCCTGCATTTCAACTTTGCTCTAAAACATTATTTACAGTATATTATATGCAACCAGCATTTTTTTTTTTACTAGACCAGCATTGGAAGGGTTACACAGGGCTTTAAAGTTCCTGGAAATTTCTGCAGACGCATCCGAAGCTGATATAGATACATTTTGTTTACATAAATGTATCTAAGTGTTGAATGTGACTCATCTCTCTCACTGAGAAGGCGTTGGAGGGCAGCCAAAGAGTGTGTAACATTTATCAATAGATACATATAACTAAATAGAATGTAACAATCTGAACTTCTGCAAATCTCTCCACGGAACTTTAAACCTCTGTGTTTAACCCTTCCAATGCTGGTCTAGTAAAAAAAATATGCTTTTTGCATATAATATGCTGTAAATAATGTTTTAGAGCAAAGTTGAAATGCAGGGTTATATTCCGCTTTAAGAATATGCAACAGATAGAACAAATGTGGATCCCAAAGGTCCCAAAGTAGTAGTTATAGATCTCATGAAATGGCTATCTACAGTATGTCAACAGTCTACCATAGTTAATCTCAGAAAATTTTTAACATCTGACGTTTTATGCTCTTAGGCCTAGTGCACACCATAGCGGTTCTGCTGCACTTTGCGATCTGCTTGCGTGTGCGGATCCGCTAGGGTAATGTATTTCAATGGGCTGGTGCACACCAGAGCGGGAGGCGTTTTGCAGAAACGCATACTCCCGGGCTGCTGCAGATTTTGGCTTGCGGATGCGTTGCTGCCTCAATGTTAAGTATAGGAAAAACGGCACTTCAGAGCGGTTTGCCAGGCGTTTTTATTACAGTAGCTGTTCAGTAACAGCTTTACTGTAACAATGCATGAAATCTACTACACCAAAAACGCTTCACAAAACCGCAAAATGCTAGCTGAAACGCTACAGAAAAAGAAAAAGCGTTTCAAAATCTGCTAGCATTTTGCGGATCTGCTAGCGGTTTTTGGTGTGCACCAGGCCTGACTCAGGAATGGGACAAAAGCAGCAGATGCACATGTCCTGCTCTGCAGTTTCTATGGTGTACGGCTTTCCTCCTCTCAACTTCTTCCTCTGATGTAGGAAATGTGGAGAGAGGTGAACATGATTTTGATAGTCCCAATTCTCTGGAAACAGAAAGAACTTTCGAATTGAGCTATTCCCACTCTTATAGTCAACAGGTGATGAACAAACCCTATTTCAAATATTTGTTTTCACTTTAGCTTTAAAAAAAATCTCAGCCATGTAACTCTTGTAAGTTCAAGTACAGGAGAACAGTCCTTATAGGAATCCCAGTTTATTTTGACCCATTAGTAATGACAAATTCTGAAGAGGTGGCCCAAATATTACAAAATGTTTTGTTGGAGTATTTCCCAAAAATTTTAAAAAACACCTTTTTATTATTTGCATCTCATTGACCATTTCTACTCACTGATGACTGGAAATTACTCACCAGGATTTAATTTATTTCTCAGTTAACTTTGCAGAGTACTGCATAGACAGTAAAAATCCATAGAATGATTAGTTCCAATGTGTAGAGTTTATCTAAGTAGTTAGAACATTTCTGTAAGCAATAATGTTTTGAAGTGTTGAGTAGGACCTAACTGAGCCTTGCCCAATCACAGCTCCTGGAGTGAAGCAGAATCTACCTATAAATAGTCACGTAGAAACAATGACATTATCCTCTATAATAAAACCTCTGTGTCCCTGCGTGTGCTGTCCCTGCGTAGCTGGGTCCGTGCTTTTTGCTATTGCGCATGTGCGCAGCACGGACCCAGACTCACAGAGACAGGACGACGGGGCTAGGGAGGCGGGCAGGCGTGTGAGCTGGCGGCCGGGTTTGCAGCGGGTGCGCGAGCGCGGCTGGTGAATGCGCAGTAAGAGGTGGTGGGCGGCGCTGAGAAAACACTGACCTAGAGCCCGTTTTTAAATGTCACTTATATTTCCATCAGGATAAAGAAATGTTACTGAGTTGTAGTTCATCTCTCCTTAGTCTGGGCGCAGCTGTATTCTCTCTCTCTCTTGGAGCACACACTGTTTTCCATTTCATTAGACTGAGCTGCTGGATCCCAAGTTTGGCCTGTCTCTTCTGGCAAACCAACAAATGCATTTTTGGCCAGAACCGTCAGCAAAATATTTTATCCATTTTTATTCAAATGAAGTAACTAGAGACCAGTGGGAATGCAAACGAAAAATTATCAGCCTTGCTTGGCAGGATTTGATGCATCTATTTTGTACTTCAATGTTCTTGTTAAGAATAAATCATCATAACACTCCATTTTAAAGTCCTACTAAATGGGGAAGGGAAAAGTAGGGGTAGTGCCGACTAGTTCAGCCCTGCAATGCGTGTCTTAAAGGAGTCATCAGGGAAAACTTACTAAAATAAGTGCTACTTACCGGGCGCTTCCTCCAGCCCCAAGCTCCCAGCATGTTCCTTGCCGCAGCTCTCCCCACAGCCGTTCGCCGCAGCTCCGTCCCGGTCCCTGGCGATGACGTCAGGGCGACCTCCAGGTCGACCTGTACTGTGCTTGCATGAGCGGTGCTGTCAATCACCGCCACGTGGGCCGGATTGGACTGCACATGCGCAGTAGTTCTGTGCTTTTGCAGTCTGCTCCGGCCCACGCGGTGGTGATTGACAGTGCCGCTCACACAGGCGCAGTACAGGCCGACCTGGAGGTCGCCCTGATGTCATCGCCGGGGACCGGGACGGAGCTGCGGCAAACAGCTGCAGGGAGAGCTGCGGTGAGGGACATGCTGAAAGCTTGGGGCTGGAGGAAGCCCCTGGTAAGTAGCACTTATTTTAGTAAGTTTTCCCTGATGACTCCTTTAAAAAGACACTGAAGCGGAAAAAAATTATATAATGAATTGGTTGTGTACTATGAATAATTACTAGAAGATTAGCAGCAAAGAAAATATTCTCATATTTTTATTTTCAAGTATATAGTGTTTTTTCTAACATTGCATCATTCTCTAATATGTGCAGATTACACAACACTCAGCATTCAAAATGATTCTTGCAGAGCAGTCTGTGAACTAATGAACTCTCCTCTGCCAGAGGAAAAGTAAATAGTTAACTAACAGTTGAGATAATAAAAGTCAGAAAACAGCCCTCTCCACGACTTTTAAAAGTCATAGAGATAATGGCTTTTTTGTATAGAGATAACAACTGGAGTTTCTTAACTCTTCCTGTACTAGAAACAATTAGACTGATGTATCTGATCTTAATGTTTTATTTCTTAGCTGTACTACACATACAAATCATAATATCATAGTTTTTTTTCCATTTCAGTGTCTCTTAAAGGAATACTGTACAGAACTATAACCAAATGCAATACTGAACTTGCCTTTCTTGAAGCCTTCCCCCTTCCTTCCTACTTGAAGCCACTCCACCATGCACAGCGTCGTCTTCCCTTCTCAGCAGCAAAACACATTAATGTACAGGCTAGTGGCACATCAGTGCAGCATTTGGTCCAGTACTGTTGCCCCGAGAGATTGAGTCCTGATCCTTGTGAGAGTATTGTGCCACCAAGATTGTACATGTTGTGCAAGCCCAGGGCACAGTGTATCTTTAGTTCACATGTGTGACGTGCTGTCTTCTGCTAATTATGGTTTCACTTGAAGAAATCTATTCTCACTGCCTATAATATTCAATAGAAAAAAAAAACCCTGTATCTTATAACTTGTTGCAATGGCCTTATAAAAAGTATCTATTGACCATTAAAGTTATCAATTTTTCATTATTTTTTAAAGAGGACCAAGCTGATAGCCTAGCCTCGAATAAACTGGAAAATACATATATTATTTCAGTCAGAATGTTTTGCAATCTCAACAGCAGATAGTTCCAGTCATCTGCCCAGACACATGGACATGTTAAATCCATTTATTCTTTTAATACAGTTCAGAAGGTCTCCCTTTTCCACAGCTGTGAGGAGACTCTGACCACAAGGACTGGCGTTCTCATTCCAACAGCCTCTTAAACCAATATTCTTGTATACTGTATTTGGAATCAGACGAATCATGACTGTAAGTTGAGCGTTCCCTCAGAGTGAGTTCCCTATGATCCTATAATGATGCCAGTCTTCATCTGTGCAGGGTCATAGCATTTGCTGAGTAGTGTGGGTGGATCATCCTCACAGACCCAGCCTTACATTGGCCTCTGTATTACTTTTCCCCCTCTAATTTCAAGGGCTTTGCCAGGAAAACAATACAATGTATAAATAATTACCATGTTAGGATGCCGGAGGCAGCTTGAGTCCGAACCATTGCAGCTCACATTTCCATACTCTAATTTGTAATCTGACATTATTGTGGCGCTAAATAAACTGTAGCAATTTTCAGTGTCTGTGTTGTACAAGCTATCCAACTGTACAGTTACTTAAAGTGTAAGTTCACCTAAAACTGATTTAATGGTTTTGTGCACATCAGCCTGATGAGTCACTGTTCTGCAGAGGTTTTGCTAGGATTCCTGGACAATGCCCTGTGATTTTAAATTTGCACTAATTAGCAATGCTAAATGTTTTGTGCATTGCAGGTCTGTAGTATATACAATAAATATACTATTGTTTACCATGTAACACCATTTCTTGTTGAGGTGACGGTGCTACTTTAATGTAGAGAAACCTGTCCAAACAGGACACATTCACACGAGGTAGTCCAGGGGAGCTGGGAGCAGACACAATTCAATCTCGATCTTCTGAGCTGCAGTGCTGGCGACAAAAGTTAATCTCTTCACAGGGAGGCTTCACCTTAAGCTAGGTAAACACATTTTCGCAACCAAAACCATTGTACCTGATCACTTAGGATGGTAATCTAAAGTATGTAAGGGTCTACCCCGACGTCATTGGCCTTCCATTTATTCAACATCATGGGCAGGGGGCATGGCTAGCACCAGATTTTCTAGCTGTAGGAGGAAAGCAGTGACCTGGCTTCAGGGGTGGGGCCAAGTGTAAACAAGAGGTGGGCCGCAAGGGGAGAGGGACTGACACTAAAGTCCAGGCAAGCGAGTGCGGCCCTGGGCTCCCAGTTGGACAGCACTGCATTTAGTGATCTGCCAGAACTGATCCCTTTGCGCCACGTCTCTTTTGTTCTGCAGCATCTGCAGTGAAGTGCTTCTCATCCATCTGCCCCTCTACATAGATCAGTACACACTGATTGTCTAGTAGGCAAACAATGTGTCTGAACAGCTCTTGTCCTAAAAGACAAAGAAGCAGAGGTACCAGCTGCTGTATCACCAGGGAGGTGAGTAGAACACAACTGCGGCACATTCAAACTTCTAAATGCAATTTTAATGCAACGGCACCATCCTAGGCCATGATTAACCACTTTCCCCTCCACTACAGTATATCTACGTCAGCTGTGGCACCCTCCAAGCCACAGCCACGTAGATATACTGACCTGGCTGCAGCCCTGCTGTGCACGGTCGGGTGCTCTTTAGAGTGCACCCTCCGGCACTGTCAGCTGCAATACTAATTGGTGGAAGGGAACATGTTCCCTTTTGGCCAATTAGTATACCCTCCTCCCATGAATGATCGCTGCAGTAGTGAACTGCAGCGATCCTTCACCTGTCCCCCTCGGCGCACATAGAGTTAATAAAAATGCACAAGCAAGCAGCGACACTCACCTACCTCGGTCCTGCGACGAGCCTGAAGTCTGATCCTCCGATCCCCGCTCTGCAGTCAGCTGCATATTGCCGGAAACCCGGGTCCCGGCTTGATGACGTCATCAAGCCGGGACCCGGGTTACCGGCAATATGCGGCTGACTTGCAGAGCGGGGATCGGAGGCTCAGGCTTCAGGATCGTCGCAGGACCGAGGTAGGTGAGTGTCGCTGCTTGCTTGTGCCTTTTTATTAACTATGTGCACGGAGGGGGCTGCCTGATGGGGGGGGACATCTGGCTATAGTTTCTTGGGGGGAGGGGAGGAAATATGCAAAGGGGGTATACATGTTTACTGGGGGGCATCTGAGGAACCAAGGGGAGGGGGGGGGGTTACAAATTTTGCACATCTGGGCACCTGGGGGGGCCCATAACTTAATACTGGGGGCATGTTTGGCTATAATGGGGGGCAGCGCTAATCCTGGGGGTACATCTGGCCATAATGGGGGTAATCCTGATCGGGGGACACATCTGGCTATAAAGAGGGGCACTATTCCAGGGGGTGCATCTGTTAATCTCTTCTGGGGGTGGCAAACACGGGACACATCTGGCTATGCTGGGGGGGCTAATATTGGGGACACATCTGGCTATACTGGGGGGGGCGATACTGGGGACACATCTGGATATCTATACTGGGGCGACTTTAACTGGTGGCACAGTTTTTATGTCAATCGCACTTTTTATTTTTAACCTTCCTGGCGGTAAGCCCGAGCTGAGCTCGGGCTATGCCGCGCAGGAAGATAACTCAGCCCCTGATGGAGCTCTGCGGCGATCGCCCGTACGCAGCGGCGCAAGAGGGGCCCCCCCCCGCCAGAGCCCTGCGCTGCCCGGACCAATGAGTTCCGGGCAGCGCTATGGGCTGGATCGGAGGTGTCTGACGTCAGGACGTCGGCTGACGTCCATGACGTCATTCCGATCGTCGCCATGGCGACAGGAGAAGCCAAACGGGAGCGCGTTATATACGCGTTCCCCTGTTTGCTATTGATGCCGGCGACGATCGCACTAGAGGGACACATGCGCCCTCTAGTGGTGTTTCATGTAGCTACCACTCTGGTAGCTTTACATGAAACACAAAAAAAAAAATTAAAAAAAAAAGGATTTTTGCCATTTTGGCAAAAAAAATTAACCGCCAGGAGGGTTAAACAGAAATTGGTCAAAATTGAGAAATAGTGAAATTTTTTTATTCCCCCCCCCCCCCCCTTTTCCCATTAACATGCATAGAGAGGAACATTTTACTTGGGACCAAATACCCCCCAATGAAAGCTTAGTTTGTCTTGAAAAAAAAGATATATAGATCATTTGTGGCACGAGTACAGATGAAGTTATTGGTGATTAAACAGGGACACCGCAAAAGCGTCAAAACTGCTCTGGTCAATAAGGGGAAAACAAGGTCTGGATGCGAAGTGGTTAAAACAAGTTGGAAGTGAAAAAAAACAAACAGATACTCACTTAAGGAGAAGGAAGGCTCTGGGTTCTATAGAGGAGAGTTCCCCAACCCTGTCCACAAGGCCCACCAACAGTACATGTTTCGCAGGAAACAACAAACCTGCACAGGTGAGGTAATTAGTGCCTCAGCAGAGCTGATTACCTACCGGTGTAGATTTCTACAAAACATGCACTGTTGGTGGGCCCTGAGGACAGGGTTGGGGAACACTGCAAGAGCTTTCCCATTCCTCTCCTCATCCCCTCAGGCTCCTCCATTTAAACCTCCCGCCGGGGGTGGCTTTAGCAGTCTTTGGAGCCAGAGTGCTCCCGAAGATGAGCGCATTGTACTGTGCACGCGCAAGTAACAGTGCTCCCGAAGACTTCCGAAGACCACCCGCAGTAGAAGAGAGTAGTCTATGACCCATGGGTCGAAGTCTGCTAATGGGGAGCCAGCGCAGGAACGACGGGATGAGGAGAGGAACAGGAAGGCTCTATAGCCTAGGTTCTCAACGTGTGGTACGCGTACCCCAGGGGGTACTCCTGATGGTTCCAGGGGGTACTCATGCTTGATATACTTAACCAAGAATAACAAATTTAGAGTTTTAGAAAATGATAAATCTTATTTACACAAAACAACAAATTAATTTAGCTAATTAAAAACAATAGTCAATGCTTGGAAATTGTTTAGAACCAATGATCATGTACTACGTACGATTAAATATGTATTTGTCAAGGGGTAATTGTGATAGTGTTTACTATGCTAGGGGGTACTTGGTGAGTACAGGGTTTTAAAAGGGGTACATGCCAATAAAATGTTGAGAAACACTGCTCTATAGGACCCAGGACCTTCCCTCTCCTTAGGTGAGTATTTTTTTTCCACTTCTGCGGGTTTTTTCCACTTCAGACTTACTTTAAGGGCTTTGTTATCCCAAAGCATGTCAACTGTATTGTTGTGACTTTGCATTAAAATTTTATTTGGAGAATTGTGTGTGGCGTTCTTGTCTGCTGTCAGGTCTGCAAGCTTGGTTGTTCCTGAACTGTCCTTTTTCCTAGGGGGTTTAGAGCGGTACATTGTTTGTATTTTGCTTACACAGACCTGGCAACACTTGTATTGATGTACATTAACTGCCTGGTCTGATAATGATGACCATCCCATGTAAGTATTGCACTTTAAAGATAGGGTGGTGTAGTCATGGCAAGTCTGTGTTACATGTTACTAAGCAACTGTTATCCAGTTTAGTTGCTAGCAACTATGGTACACTGGTGCGGTTTGTCTATTTACAGTAACATTTCCAGATAATATTCCTACTTGTTGCTGCTACTATCAATCATCTGCCATTGCCCTGGCAAAGTAAAATTGGAAATGCATACAGTAGTATGAAATCAGAATATTCAGGGCCGGGTTTGCAACTTATTTTGTTTATACAGCCAGTATTGTTAAGCCTTTAACATGCAAACATATTCTTTAAAACCCTGTTCACAGTTCTCAGTTGCATTACAGAATAATTCTGCATGTCAACTCCCTGCCCATACAATTATATAGGCCTGTTCACAGTACTGCGTTGTAACTGATTGCATTATTCTAACTCTATGCATGCAGGTTTTGTATGTCCAGTCTATGTCCAGTATCCATTGCAGTTCACAATCATTATAACACATGTTCTTCAACTGACCACTGTGAACCTAGCCTGAAAGTGAGCAGCCTTAGTGCAGCTTAGTACAGAACCTGAAGAGGTCCCATTCACTGTGGTGTTGCTGTGCGGTGTAACACTCTGTAATGCAGCTTACTGCACTGCAATGCACAACCTATGCGACGTTCACAGTGCGGCGGGTGTGTTGCGGTATAACTGGTTGAGGTATGGTAATGCACTACATGCAGTGCATTACCGCTAAACCTGCATGTTAACAGTAAAGCATACTTTTCATTGACTGTATTTGTCATTGTACCTACGCAATGCATGGATAACATGCAGTGCTGCTGTCCGAATGCATTGCATTGTTCACATTCCTGCTTTCATAGGAAATGCAACGCAACAGCCTCTGTAAACATGGCCTTTAAAGCCCACTTGTCTTGAATGTGATTTGAGTATGGTTACAGACACACAAGGACAATTTTGAGAAACACTGTTCTAGGTTGTGATCTCAACCTGAATTGTGCGTGTCCAAGTGAAGCATGGGAATTTAAAGTATGGGGAAATTTAAGACCATTGTTACCCTACTGAGAACTTGTTGGCTCGGGTCATTTTGCCACACACAGATACAGTGATTTGCAAAAGTATTCGGCCCCCTTGAAGTTTTCCACATTTTGTCATATTACTGCCACAAACATGAATCAATTTTATTGGAATTCCACGTGAAAGACCAACACAAAGTGGTGTACATGTGAGAAGTGGAACGAAAAACATACATGATTCCAAACCTTAAAAGAAAACCACTGCAAAGTGGGGTGTGCGTAATTATTCAGCCCCCTGAGTCAATACTTTGTAGAACCACCTTTTGCTGCAGTTACAGCTGCCATTCTTTTAGGGTATGTCTCTACCAGCTTTGCACATCTAGAGACTGAAATCCTTGCCCATTCTTCTTTGCAAAACAGCTCCAGCTCAGTCAGATTAGATGGACAGTGTTTGTGAACAGCAGTTTTCAGATCTTGCCAGATTCTCGATTGGATTTAGATCTGAACTTTGACTGGGCCATTCTAACTCATGGATATGTTTTGTTTTAAACCATTCCATTGTTGCCCTGGCTTTATGTTTAGGGTTGTTGTCCTGCTGGAAGGTGAACCTCTGCCCCAGTCTCAAGTCTTTTGCAGACTCTTAAGAGGTTTTGTTCCAAGATTGCCCTGTATTTGGCTCCATCCATTTTCCCATCAACTCTGACCAGCTTCCCTGTCCCTGCTGAAGAGAAGCACCCCCAGAGCATGATGCTGCCACCACCACCACCATATTTGACAGTGGGGATGGTGTGTTCAGAGTGATGTGCAGTGTTAGTTTTCCCGCCACACATAGCGTTTTGCATTTTGGCCAAAAAGTTCCATTTTGGTCTCATCTGACCAGAGCACCTTCTTCCACATGTTTGCTGTGTCCCCCACATGGCTTGTGGCAAACTGCAACCGGGACTTCTTATGCTTTTCTGTTAACAATGGCTTTCTTCTTGCCACTCTTCCATAAAGGGTCAAACAAGTGCTAGAGCAGTCACTCTCCCAGGGCTCACAGCCTGGTCCGCCCGGTGCTCAGTCCTTCAGTGGGTCACCACTTCCACTCCCAAGCGAATCCAATGCAATTAGAAGGAGGCACTCAAAAGGCGTATAAACTGTAGTTTATTCCACAGGGGGCTAACACAACATGTTTCAGGGTTTCACCCTTTCTCAAGTGCTTCCCCCTTTCTCAAGACTTATGAAGTCTAGTGCACCACACCCACAACAGGAATACCACTCACTTGGTCAGCTGACCAGTAATGGTGAGGTAACAACATTAACCCCTAAGGGACACATCATCATACTGGGCACTACATACAAAAATGTCTACCCAATAAGAATAAACACCTGAGTAAACATAAGCGTAAGCAACATTAGCATTCAAAACACATATGAAATGCATATTCAGATAATCAACCAGCTAATCACTAGAAGCAGAGACTCACTGCCCCAAGGCTAAACATGTCGTTTAAAACTCTAGGGGAGATGGAATCCAATTTCCTCATCCATCTAGCCTCTCTTTGAAGCTCTCTGTCCCTGTCCCCCCCCCCCTCTGCTGAGTGGTGGAACGTGATCCAATACCACCCATCTCAACTGCGACACCCCATGGCCTAGGGCATGAAAATGTTTGCCCACTGGAGTGTGAGTGTTGGGTTTGGTGGGGTTGAATCCTCGGATAGAGCTTTTATGTTCCTGTATCCTGGTCTTTACATCTCTGGTCGTCTTGCCCACATACATGAGCCCACAAGGACACTTCAATGCATAAACCACAAACGTGCTGTCGCATGTATACATCAAGCGAATGGGAATTTTTTCTCCCGTGTGCGGGTGGTTTGCGTAATCGCCTTTCATTATAGCCCCGCAGCAGTTGCAGCTCATGCAAGGGAATGTCCCTCGTTTGCTTGTCAATTTGCTCATTTCAATGTACCGTGTAGACAGGTCCACCTTACTGACCATGTTTTTGATGGTTCTACCCCTTTTGTATGAAAACAATGGAGGCTCTTTGAACAGTTCCTCATATGCTGTATCCTGTTGGAGAACTGGCCAATACTTTTCTCACCAGGCCAGACTGTTTGCATGAAGGGTATTTTACAAACTTGCCTACTCTTCTTTGGTTCGCTCCCCAGTAACGAGGCTCTCTCGACCATTACCACTTCTGTTTTAGCACTAGCTAGAGTGGTGGGATCATACCCCTTACATACAAACCCCTTTCTCAAGTTGCTTGTACACTTGAGAAAGGGGGAAACCCCGAAACATGTTGTGTTAGCCACCTGTGGAATAAACTACAGTTTATACGCCTTTTGAGTGCCTCCTAATTGCATTGGATTCACTCTTCCATAAAGGCCAACTTTGTGCAGTGCACCACTAATAGTTGTTCTATGGACAGATTCCCCCACCTGAGCTGTAGATCTCTGCAGCTCGTCCAGAGTCACCATGGGCCTCTTGACTGCATTCAGGGGCGTAACTAGAAATCACTGGGCCCCCCTGCGAATATTTGGATGGGCCCCCCCCCCCCCATAGGTGCCAAATAATCGTAATGGGGCAGCGTTTCACTGTAAATTAATTGTAAAGTGGGCAGCATTTTACCAGACAATCGTAATGTGGGCCAGAAAATCATAATGTGGGCAGAGTTCACCAGAAAATCGTAATGTGGGCACCAGTCACCAGAAAATTGTAACGTGGACAGCATTCACCAGACAATCGTAATGTGGGCAGCGTTCACCAGAAAATCATAATGTGGGCAGCGTTCACCAGAAAATCATAATGTGGGCAGAGTTCACCAGAAAATCGTAACGTGAGCAGCAGTCACCAGAAAATTGTAACGTGGACAGCATTCACCAGACAATCGTAATGTGGGCAGCGTTCACCAGAATATCGTAATGTGGGACAGAAAATCGTAATGTGGGCAGAGTTCACCAGAAAATCGTAATGTGGGCAGCAGACACCTGAAAATCGTAATGTGGGCAGCAGGCACCTGAAAATCGCAATGTGGGCAGCAGACACCTGAAAATCGTAATGTGGGCAGCAGTGACCAGAAAATCGCAATGTGGGCAGCAGTGACCAGAAAATCGTAATATGGGCAGCAGTCACCAGAAAATCGTAATGTGGGCAGCAGACACCTGAAAATCGTAATGTGGGCAGCAGACACCTGAAAATCGTAATGTGGGCAGCAGTGACCAGAAAATCGTAATGTGGGCAGCAGACACCTGAAAATCGTAATGTGGGCAGCAGTGACCAGAAAATCGTAATGTGGGCAGCAGGCACCTGAAAATCACAATGTGGGCAGCAGACACCTGAAAATCGCAATGTGGGCAGCAGACACCTGAAAATCGTAATGTGGGCAGCAGACACCTGAAAATCGTAATGTGGGCAGCAGACACCTGAAAATCCCCCTCCAGCTAGTCAATGTGTGTGGGCAGCGGGCAGCAGCGGGATACATACCTTCTTCCTTGCGTTCCATCGCCGCCTTCTCGCTCTAGCGGCTGACGTCACTTCCGCTTCCGGAAGTGACGTCAGCCGCTAGAGCGAGAAGGCGGCGATGGAACGCAAGGAAGAAGGTATGTATCCCGCCGCCGCTGCCCGCTGCCCACACACATTGACTAGCTGGAGGGGAGCGCAGAGGGGAGAGCCCCGAGGTGAGGGAGAGGGGGGAACTTCCCCTCTCCCCGCCGACTGTGGGCAAGGCTTTCCCCTCATGCTGCCACCCCTCCAGCCCCCAAAAAACGGCCCCGAGCGGGCCCCAGGGGGGGGGCCGGGCCCCCCGTGGGCGCAGGCGCTGCAGGGCCTATTGCTACGCCCCTGACTGCATTTCTGATCAGCGTTCTCCTTGTTCGGCCTTTGAGTTTAGGTGGACGGCCTTGTCTTGGTAGGTTTACAGTTGTGCCATACTCCTTCCATTTCTGAATGATCGCTTGAACAGTGCTCCGTGGTATGTTCAAGGCTTTGGAAATCTTTTTGTAGCCTAAGCCTGCTTTAAATTTCTTAATAACTTTATCCCTGATCTGTCTGGTGTGTTCTTGGTGGACTTCATGGTGTTGTTGCTCCCAATATTCTCTTAGACAACCTTTGAGGCCATCATAGAGCAGCTGTATTTGTACTGACATTAGATTACACACAGGTGCACTCTATTTAGTCATTAACACTCATCAGGCAATGTCTTTGGGCAACTGACTGCACTCAGACCAAAAGGGGCTGAATAATTACGCACACCCCACTTTGCAGTTATTTATTTGTAAAAAATGTTTGAAATCATGTATGATTTTCGGTCCACTTTTCACGTGTACACCACTTTGTATTGGTCTTCCTCGTAGAATTCCAATAAAATTGATTCATGTTTGTGGCAGTAATATGACAAAATGTGGAAAACTTCAAGGGGGCCGAATACTTTTGCAAACCACTGTATGAATGTCATTGGATCGTTTTTTTCTTCTAGTAAATGCCTGGCCAAGTGTAATAATGATTGTATTGTTCAACTAGGTTTTCTTCATTTAGTTTTAGGAATTGTTTAAAAACCAGATTATGTTTTAGGTCACATTAATATAAAAGAAATAACATTTTGAAGGCATGTATACACTTATACATGAATACTGTATATGAGTTGTTATAATGCACACTTGAACAATAAACAAATGCTATCGGTAACATTTTCCGTTTGCTTGGAAAAATATGAGGGCCAAATTTTTGTTTGCACTCTTCATTTCCTCCTCAGATTTCCCTCTTTCGGCTCCCTCCTAATATGGAAAAATGTTATCAAGCCGACACGTTAGAAGTCAGAGCTCACACTAAAGCATGCTTTGCTGCATAGCAACTATTTGCTGATGTAAAGGACTGTCATCATGAATTATTTATATCAAGCTTTATTAGGAACAGCAGCTACACATTTATCACACGTTTGATCACATTCTTTGTCCTGTGTCCTTTGCTTGTGTATCTAGGTTGTTTTTGTGATCCAGCCAAGTGTTGGCCTTCCAGCAGTGGTTTTATGAGCGCCAGGATCCTGTATAATACAAAGTGAGTTCTGAAGAAATCCTGGGAGGGATTTGGAACCAGACGTGTTCTTATTTGGTGAAATATTTACCTCATGATTTCAGACTGAGGTAATGGAGAACACAGGATGCTACCGGCAGAGATTATTAGTGTGTTCAAGTGTAGTGTAAACATGCCTGTAGAGCCAGGGGAATTATTATTATAGCAAGAAAAAAACAACAACATAAAGTGTGAAATGTGATATGGTTGTGTCTAGAGTCTCCACAAGGGCATCATATAATGACAAAGTGCAAATACACATTCATAAACTTTTCTTCAACCACAAAATCAGCCAATGTATTAAGTTTTCTATAGACAGGAGGATTATGTTTGTGAAATTGAATAAGCATTGGGGGCATTTTTTGTTGTTGTTGCAACAAATGGTGTCTTGCGTTGTCAACAAACAAATGATGTCTGTCACAGACTCATTCCACCAGTCTGGATCTATTGTCTTTCATGAATGTTGCTCATTTATGCATGTTTGTGGTAATGGCAGCTGCCAGACTAATGATGAATGACGTTCGCTTTCAGGCTTGGAACCCACTACAAATTGCAAATCGCTAGTGCAATCGCTACTGTTTTTAATTAGCATTTTGTAAGCGATTTCATGAGTGTTTTCCGCCAATTTTAGTAGCAACTTTAAAAAGGTGTAAGCTTTTTGCCAGCAAATGTGATAGCGATTTGCGATTAGTGATTTTAATTCTAATTAGTCCTTCCAATTATAATTTTTTTTTTACAGTTTGCAGTAATTTAAAATCGCACTCAAATCGCTGTGTGTAGAGATTCATGAGCGATTTGCCAGAGCTTCAATACTTTACATTGATGCACAAACACTCCCAAAATGCTGCATGTCCTACGATTGCAATTTTGTTCATCGGAATCGCTGCTGTAGAATTTGTTACATTTATTTATATTGGTAGAGCATTTAGGGAAATTGCTAGTGATTTAAAGTGCTCCCTAAACGCTAAAAAAAAGCGCTTTAGTGGGTTCCAGGCCTTACTGTGTATTCACTGTGTATTTATATTTGTTGCTTTTGTTCCACTGGTCCAAACCACCTCTTCTGACTGATGCGTAATATTCCCTCCATATATTCTGGCAATTACAGAAGAAAGCAAAGTGAGGGCCTTCCTCTTCTGAACTTCGGGAGACTTTAGAAGACTCTGACAATCAAAACACGCAAAGGTTTCTTCCTTCTTGGACTGGTGTGAGGTATTGGCCATTCACCACTGTCCGGACACTCAGCAATGAGTAGCACTCCGAGCTGTTTGCTTACCGCGATAAGACACTTATTGTTGACTTAAGAAAGCGGGATCTAGACCACGAAACACATCATCTGTAGTGTTTCTAACAAATATTGTTTACTCCATCCAATTTGCTGTTTGTGCCTTCTTTGATGCAAGCCACATTTTTTTCTCTTACACTATTCGATGGTTGATTGGTAAAGGAAAAAATATTGAGGCAAAAGTTGGATTTTATGATCGATTTGGAATGTAAAACCTTCTTAAATCATTCTCTCAATGGGAACAATCTATAATTGCCTTCCCATTAGTTTTGATTGTTCAAATCACATCAAAAGATCGAATCTGAAGGAGAAATTGTAGTTAATACAGTTAATGGGCACCTTTAAGAAAATCAAACTTGCCACCTGTACCATTTGTAGAGCAATTGCAAAATTGTAATCCTTAAGTGCTTAGCGCTTGCATTTTGTAGTGTGAACTAGGCTTCAAGGTTTGCTGATTGGCTCGAAAGATGATCAGTGACTGCATCTCTCAGCAGTACAAAATTAGCAGGTCCGTGCTGCATACCTTTACTGCATTGTGGTGAATGGATTACGACTAAACTGTCCACTTTTTTTGGCTGGCATGCAATTTTCTAATCCCACTGTAATCAACCTGGTAATTGCGGTGTGATTACATTTTCCTGCTGCATATGCCACATTTTTGTTGTGGTAAGTTAATGAAAGTGCTAAAAACAGAAGAAAAACAAACGCATAGCAAATGTGGTGCTATGCGGTGTTTTTTTTTTTTTTCTTTTCAATCTACCAATTCAAGTTGTTTTCTCACTTTTTTCCTCTTCATCAGAAACTGCAAACACAATTGCGCAGTTAGACCCACCCGAACACATGATAATTGCATTGCAAGGCAAACAGCGCAAATAGACAAAATTGCGATCAGAGCGTTTTAAAAATTGCAGTGAAAATGGACCTTTACACTTTCATTGAAAGACAATGGAGCAGTCTTCATCTGCCCCAGTACTGTGTGTGTGTGTGTGTGTGTGTGCGTGCGTGCGTGCGTGCGTGCGTGCGTGCGTGTGTGTGTGTGTGTGTGTGTGTTCGTGTGTGTGTGTGTGTTCGTGGATATGAAAAGCTACCCTGCGATCTCACACCTCCTTCATCTTCAGCACAGACTGGCGGCTACTCTGTGTACATATTTCACTGCTCTAAATATCCTCTGCAAGTTTAGCATTTTCCCGGTAATGCCCCATTTATCAAATATTGTTCAATACATTATGTCTCTTGCTTCCCCTTTGTATAAACAATTACAGGAAATAAATCTCTGTGCTAGTTTTTGTTAGGAACGTTAATCTGAAACAGCAGCTTCAGAATCTAATTACATATAGACCGTCAGGAGATTATTCTAAATAAGCAGGGCTATTAAAGAGGAACTCTAGGTGATAAGTAAAATAATTTACTCAACAACGTACAGAAAGCGTTTCCACCCAGATATCTTGATTTGTGTTTTGATATATGATGTCAATATGATCTGCTGCATCCTTGCTGAGCAGTAAGTACTGAGTAAGAAATAGCCTGTTTACCTTGAATTGTTAAATGTCAACTGGGCACTCTGGTTTCCTCCCACATCTCAAGAACATACAGTTAATTGGCTTCCCTCTAAATTGGCCCTAGACTACGATACATATACTACACAATACATACATAGACATATAACTATGGTAAGGATTAGAGTGTGAGCCCCGCTGAGGGACAGTTAAGTGACACAACACACAATTTGCTCACTCTCAGCTAAAGCAAATTCCTACCTTTATCTGGTCAGCAGGCGCCAGTCAGCCAATCAGGTATACTGTCATACACCCTTTGCCTGCCATACCAACTCTAGCAGGAGTTGCATAAATTAGGTAGCATTCAGGTGGGAGGCTTCGGTTGGATGCAATCGTAGTTTGCATCTGTTACAGGGACACCCCGTGTAGGCACATCTCCCACACGGCCCCCTCCCTAACCACTTACCTGTCACCCGCATCCTGGAAGCTGCAAAAAAAATATTAAGTGACAAGACAATACACTCTGTACAGTGCTGCGGAAGATGTTGGCACCACATAAATACAAAATAATAATAATAATGATCCGTGCCTATGGCACGGATTATGCAGCAATGCAAGTCTATGATGGCACGGTAAGTGTGAAATCCTGATCACAGTATGATATCAGAATCAGAAACTTTATTTCGCCAAGCACGACTGGGTCGTGCCCGGAATTGGGCTTGGCACGTACAGGGTACTGATACACGGTATACAGTAGTTACAGATAGAGGACATGCAGTAGTAACAGAACATTATACAGAAAAAAAAACAGAACATTATAGAACATGTATGCAGAGGGAGACAATGGCATCAGTTACAATACAATAAAAAAACAACCAAAAGAAAGTACGCTTGAGCTATGTGCAAAGTGCCTCAGTGCGTCTTGGTATTATGGGGTGGGGATAGGCATTTCCATGGCGAGAGTTCAGGAGGTTGACAGCAGAGGGAAAGAAACTGTTCTTATGTCTTGTGGTCCTGGTGTAGATGGACCGGAACCGGAGCTTCCGGCTCGAGGGGAGCTGGTTAAAGAAGCGGTAGCCTGGGTGCGAGGGGTCGTTGGCGATCTTTAATGCTCTGGTGTTCAGCCTGGAGTGGTAGAGGAGGTCCAGAATGATATATACGCATGCGGAGAGTGACGTTAATCCAGTGATGTATTTCCTGTCCAGCAGGGAGCACATCACTGAGCGGGGGAGGCGCCACACATATTACGCTGTCAGTGCAGGGTAATATTCATGGTGGGAATAGTGCAGTGCATGTACAAGGGCCATGAAGGGGTTAACTTGCCTATGTTGCTACCTCTTGCCGCTGTGCTGCATGCTGCTATCCATCTTCCCGACACTTCCGTCTTCAAAGCCTAAAGGCTCATACACACACCAGACCATAGTCTTTGGAAAATGAAAGATCACAGACCAATTTTACCCCATATCATGTAGTATGAGAGCCATACCTACACAGTCTATTCTATGGCACTGAACTCCCCATTAGACAGAAATCTTTTCAAGATGCTGCACACAAAGATGCTGTAGACATTCAAAAGATCAGTATCTGCAAAAGATCCGTTCCTGCAAAATGCATTCATAGTCTATGATATCTGCAGATCCTCATACACACCTTGTTTAACAGACTTCATCTGCAGATCAGATCCACCAGGATGGATTTTCAGATCTGCAGATGATTGTCTGATCTGCAGATGAATGTCAGTTAAACAAGGTGTGTATGATGATCTGCAGATCTCATAGACAATCATTGCAATTTGCAGGAATGGATTTTTGGCAGGAACAGATCTTTTGCAGATGCTGATCTTTTGTGTCTGTACAGCATCTGTGTCTGCAGCATCTTGCAAAGATTTTTTTCTGATGGGGAGTACAGCTCCATAGAAAAGACTGTGAAGGTATGGCTCTCATACTACATGGAAGGGGGTAAAATTGGTCTGTGATTTTTCATTTCAAAGACTATGGTCTGATGTGTGTATGTGGCCTAAGGCTATGGTCACAGTGGGCGTTCAGTAACGCAATGGATCAGAAAAGCAGTGCCGCATGTTATCCACAGGGCTGGATTTGTACTTTCATCCACCCAAGGCCCACTGTCACCAACCACTCCCAAACCGACAGTATTTTTCCAACACTCCCTACCAACACTTTTTAACTTCAACAACTTAACAAATAAACAGCAAAACGATACTCAACCCAACTAGGGATGAACATTCCAATTGGTACCTCTTTACTGAATGCTTCTTTACAGAACCTAAATTTCAACTTATACCCATTGTAAGGGGGTCTGGGGTTAACTCGCCCTTGTCACTGCCTCTGTGCGCTGCCCTCCACTCCAAATTGCACCTCAGCTCTCCAGGTACTTCCTCCTTCACAGCTGGAAGGAGGAAGTACATGGAGAGCAGAAGCGCAGCACAGAGGGCAGCGAACAGAGGCAGCGACAAGGGTGAATTAACCTACCTGCCACGGTGTGCATCAGGTTAAATTTGAGTTTTGTACAGAAACATTCAGCACAGCGTTACCAATCAGAACGCTCATCCCTACTCCCAACTAAGCGTCACCTCCTTTAGTTGGTGTGACTTTAAAATAAACCTGAGAGGGGGTAAAAATGTGACATATCTGGGGCTTTTTTCAGCCCCCTCATAGCCTTACAGGTCCCTTGATTCCCACACACTTCATTCCGTTGTGTCACTATCCCTCTCTGAAAGATCGCCAGTCGCAGGCTACTGCACATGCAGAGCACAGGCCGCACACCTCCTTTATCATGCTCCCATGGCTGGAAGCATGCTACTCATGCACAGAATGCTCCCGGCCACAAGAGCACCACTGAGGAGGCGCACGGCCTGGGTGGCGCATGTGCAGTAGCCCACAACTGGTCCAGTGGGAAAGTTTTTGGAGGGGGACAAAAACATAATGGACCAGGAGGAAACCAAGGGACCTGTAAGGTGCTGGAAGAAGTCCAAGGTAAGTAAAATATAACTTTTCCCCCTGTCTCAGGTAAACTTTAAAGGAAACCTGAGACAAAGTATAATGATTAATACTTACCTGGGCTTCCTCCAGCCCCTTGTAATACAATTGATCAGCATCTTCCTGATCCGCTCTGTTCTCCTGCAGTATAATCCGCACTCTAGCCCAGGTCCCAAGACAGCCTTGCAAGCGCAGTTATATTCTTAGCAAACTGAGCATGCGCAGAATACTCCCGGCTACAGCAGTGCGATTGGACACGGCCAGGACCGTGCATGTATAGTAAGGCGTGGGGGTACCAGACAGAGCATGCACTGGACAGAAACAGAGCACTAGAGAGGCCACAATATGACAACAGAGGGTACACCAGCAAAAACAGAGGATAAGAACTAGTAAGAAGTCCTCCATATAGTTACCAAAATTACATTTGTTTTCTAAAGGGGGAGGGGCTGCGAAGGGGACACAGTGCACACAGGGCCGGATTTGTACTTCTTACCGCCCAAGGCCGACTATTACCAGCCGCCCCAACCGAAACCGTATCCTACCACCTCTCTCCACACACACCAATCCAAAAAGTTTTGGGCCGATGGTGTCCACTATTGGGGCTAGTGCCGAGGTCTCCATGGCAATGTGAAGTGAATCAATCATGTCACACGGGGGAACTGGTCAATCAAGCGATCTACAGGTGATGGGCGGGGTGGGAGCCTTCCACCACACACACAGTCTAAAGTGGCTCACAATTGGACATTGGGTGGGGTCAGCAACACGTAAAACTGAGTCCTGTACCCACTGCTGTTTTCAGGATAACAGTGCTGGCCAATCAATAATTTAGAAATGGGTACTGTGAGAGGCTGCCTTCTGTATTCTGTACTATTTGCTGGTGCTGCCCCTTGTCCTTTCATCCTCCACACCAAGTGCGTGAGACCCGGCCTTCTGTAACTGCCTGCAGCTGCTGCTATGTCATTGGACAAGGTCTGGCTTTTTGCTAGTCACACACTGTTCACAAACATTTAATTAACAGACTGCAGCTGCCTGTAGCACTGCACAGGCAGATGCCAGCTGGTACTAATACTGCAGTTATCCTGACCACTTTCATTTGTTTGGACACTTGCAAATAATGCCTTGCAAATAATGCCCACTGTCTGCAGGCCGCCCCTTGTTTATCTGGTGCCCTAGGCCATGGCCTATGTGGCCTTGCCAGAAATCCGGCCATGAGCTGTGCACATCAGACGCAGACAGTGCAGTAATTTTAAAAAGTAACAAGTTCACTTTAAAGTCTGCAGCCTTTTTCTCTGTCATACCATCTGACATAGATAAGATTCACCACACACCTTGTAGGCTGGAGTGCTGTGCTCAGCAGAAAAACTTTTTTTTTTTTTTGAAAGCGAGTGAAGGGGGACTTGATCTGCTCAGCTCCTATACCCTAGGATTCTGATCTTTCCTTCAGCCCCAGCAGCACCGCAAGACCTCCCCATCCACACCCCTGGCTGGGCTCAGTGACATCACATGACTTTATTGACAGCGGGCTGAGCAATGCAGCCTCTGCCTACTGTCTTAGAAAGCTGCTCAAAACTGGACCCCCCGGAACTCAGGCCTCAGGAGAGAGTGTTTGCCTGCTGGTTGCTGCGGGCTTGCTCTTGCTTCAGCCTCACTGCATCGCTCACTTGCACTCCTTGCAGTAGTTCTGCCAGCTGCTCACACAGGCTCAGACAGTCAGAGCAAAGCTGGGCAGGCGGCTGTGGACTTGTGAAGCGGCTCACCCAGTTATGGCAGGTGACAGGTGCAGTTAACCTGTCACCCACCCTGCAGACTCTGGAGCCCTACTCACAGGCCTTTACCAAACCTGGCCCTGTATGCATGCAGTGTGTTACGATGCAGCACGCTGGTATGCTGCACTACGAATGTCACTGTAGGTGGTGCAGTGCAGTGTGGCAAGTCATGGTGCAAAATGGCTGTTGTGCTGCATCGCAATGTACCACTGTGAACGCAGTCTAAGGCTGGAAGCACACATATCGGTACATTATAATCAATGGTCTGCTTGTGAATTGGATGTCGTTGTTTTGCATTTACGCCACGATTTTAAATTGCAAAGCAGTTTCGTTTTTCCTGCATGATGCATGCATTTCTGAATTACAGTACATACATTGTGCCACAACCCCCCCCCCCCCCCCCCCCCAAAAAAAAATCACTAACGATCGTGGAAATGTGATCGTAAACATGAATGCATTGCACCGCAGACCCCTAGACAGCCTGTGAAATCAATGAAGCAAATGTGCTCCCAGCCTCACTTCCGGTTGTGAAGGTGGAAGTGACGGGAAGATGTAGAGCGCTGTGTGTGCAGCACGGTGTTGTCATAGATAAGTTAACCCCTTCTGCCATGGACCACCCCACCATCCACGTCCGGACAGTTTCCTGGAAGAACAGCAGCTTGCATAAAGCTGCTGTGAGCATGGGATTGATGAAACTGAGTGGAAAGAGTTAATAAGGATTTGTACTGGCAGTTCTCTTTTCTATTTCAGATACAAGTGTCAGCTTACCTCACCTCAGGGAGCTGTCGTCAAGCAGGTGTGGAGCTGTGAGCCTATCAGCTGCAGCTGGAAGGTGATTGGTCGCAGCGCTTCCCTCCAGGATTGAAGGAGCCAATCAGAAGAAAGATACTGGACTATTAAAACTGTTCCTGTCAGAGAAGTTGTCACATTTCTAGGAGCGAGCTGAGCAGCTGCCTGTAGCTCTGTGTTTCTGCTCCTTGATCCTGTCATGGCCTCGGAACATACTTTGAGGGAGCTCTTGTTGAGAGCACAGTCACCAGATGGTTAAAGGATCCTTGCTGCCCTTCTCGCAGCGTTGCCTCCCTTGGCCAGCCCAGCAGAAGTTTTTGTGGCACCCCAGGTGACAAAACAGATCGCCCCCCAAGCAGCGCAGCAGAGGATGGATTTGGCTCCACCAGCCCCTGTTCCTGCTCCCTTACCTCGGGATCTAGGGATGTTCGGTGTGGCCCGGTGTATGTGGATCCCTTTGAGCAGCCTATCCCTGGCCCCAGCGGACTCCAGAAATCGCCGCCCGCTCTATCTACCCGCTCTGCGGCGAAGGGTGCAGCCAGCCTTGCCCTCGGTGGGTTGCCCGGGCCCAGCGGCCTTCTCCGGGCGGAAGATGGCATCCCAGCTGACCACTGCGCAGGACCGGAAGGGCGTCATGCGCTCCAGGAAGCGGCTTCCGGTCCGGCTTACTCTGTGGACATCCGGCAAGATGGCGGCCGCACTTCCGGCGGCCGCAAACGCAAACAGAAGCGGCCCTACTCACCTCCCCCTGCGCGCTCCAAGCGAGGGGGCCCCAGCACAGCCAGCGGATCTTCCGAGCGGGGAGCTGCGCCACAGGCGGTGGCTGCGGCCCGCCTGGCTCCTGCTCCAGCCAGCAATCTCGGGGCGATGATGCCCGCGCCTCCACCTCCAGGCTTCATCCAGGATGCACCGGCCATGGCGTACCCTGCGCCAGACGCGGATTTCCGTCCGCATCCAGCTCCGGCCAGACCAGATGGACAGCATGGAGGACAGGCCCAACCTGCCCAGGCAGCAATTCAGCAGCAGCCGGGTGAGTGTTTGGGGCTTGTTCAAAGCTCCCAGCCTGACAGGCTGGATACAATGTTGTACATATTGCAATCTGTTCTTGGTTTGCTGGCTCAGGGTATGGAGGGGGCAGTGAGCTAGGATACTACAGCTACTGTTTTAACCCCTTCTTTGCCTCTGCAGGTTCCAGCTGCTCTCAATAGCTCAGCAGTTTGGTTAGGTTCACAGGTGCAAGGGTCATCTCAGGTTGCGCAGGCGTCTCCTTTGCACATGGGTAGTAATCAGGAAAAGATGCTGAGAATGATCGTAGGCGCCCGGTAGCGCGCACTTTCTCCAATTGGTTGCCTTCTGCATTTATGCTGGTATCCTTTTGGAGAAACATCCAGAGCAAGGAGTGGGGATTGTACAGCACATTGGCACTATCTTGGAATGTTCCTCTATGACGAGAATTTTAGGCATTGCTATACATCTGAACTGCAGTGGGGAACTAAAGATGTTGAACTGTGGTTTTCTCTGATGCTTCCGCATAGAGGGCAGCCTGGGAAGCCGACAGTCCAAAGGAATGCCACGTTACGCAAAGGAGTTTTGTTTTGCATTTAACGATTAGGGCAATGCAAATTGTAAATTTAAGCATGAGTGCTCTTTTTGTACGGGGGGTCACTCTTTATCAAAATGTTTGAAGAAGCAATCCGGGACACAGAACTTTTATCCCCAAAAAGAGTCCTTTCTTAATGGGGCCGAGTCCAGTACGGCTGGAAGAGTTAATCCCCTGGCAAAGGATTTACCCAGACCAGGAGATGGCAAAATTTCTGTGGTGCGGTTTCCTGAATGGGTTTTATATACTGCCTTTTGAGGGGAGGGGTTGTGAAGAAGTTTAAAATCTAAAATCAGTTGAACAGTTCCTGGAGGTAGTACAAAAAAAAAAAAAAAAAAATTATTAAGGAATTGGAGGCCGGCAGGATTGCCGGTCCTTTCTGGGACCCCCCCCCCCCCTTTGTGAATTTTCGTCTTTCTCCCCTGTGGGTGGTGCCGAAAAAAGACCCAGGGGACTTTCGAATTATTCACCACTTGTCTTTCCCAAAGGGGGGTTCTTTGAACGATTCAATCCCGGAAGAGTTGTCCTCTGTAAGCTATACCACTTTTGATCAGGCAGCAGATATGGTAAAATCTTTTGGTCCGAGGGCCCCTTATGGCCAAAACGGTTATTAAATCGGCCTTTCAGGTTTTACCCATCTGTCCTACCGGTTTTCTTCTTTAGGTTTCAAATTCAGGGATTTGTTTATTTTGATCGTTGTCTCCCTATGGGGTGTTCCTTATCTTGTTTATATTTTGAACGATTTTCTACATTCCTGGAGTGGGCCGTCCTTTATGAGCATGACATGGGAAGGGATAGTAACTTCTGCTCTTCCTTGTTACAATCGTTTGTAGAGTTGATGGAGTATTTTGGGTTCCCCTGGCTCCCGGTAAGACAGTACGCCCATGCACAGAGATATGTTTTCTGGGCATCTGCATTGACACCATTAGGATGGAGTGTCGCCTCCCCAAAAAAAAAAAAATTAAAAAAAAATTGCTGGTTTAAAGGCCAGGATCAATAGTTTATTGATAAAGAAGAAATCCACGGTGAAAGGAATACAATCAGCGCTAGGTTTGCTCGCATTTCCACCAGGATATTACCAATGGGCAGAGTTTTTTCCCGGCGATTGGCGCTGTCCATATCAGGTCTTGTTTCCCCGGGTTTGCACGTACGTCTATCGGCGGAAGTAAAACATGATTTGCTAGTGTGGAAGCAATTTTGTCTTTTTATTACGGCCGAACGTTGTGGCAAACGGATTTTCAGACAGCGACCGAACTGCACCTTTTTACGGGCGCGGCGGGATCTGCAGGTTTGGGCGCATTTTGGGACGGCAGGTGGTGTGCTGCTACTTGGCCGGTATCCTGGGTGGCAAGTGGTGCTATGAGATCTATCGTGATCCTTGAGCTATTTCCAGTGCTGGTCGCTTTGGTGCTGTGGGGTGAACATTTCCAAAACAAGAGAATACTGTTGCATACAGACAATAAAGGGGTAATGTTCGTCGTAAACTGCTTAACTTCTAAGTCCATTTCTGTTCTGAAAGTGCTCAATAAATTAGTTTATTATTCATTGCATTACAATATTTGGCTGAAAGCAGAGTATCTGCCAGGTAGAGAAAATGTAATCGCTGATTGCTCATCCTGGCAGCGTTTGCGGGACTTCAGGCGCTTAGCGCAGGAGGTAGCAATGGAATGGGACATATGCCCAGAGCACTTATGGGAGGTGATCTGGGATTAGTCTCTTCCTTAGTGTCACAGTCTGTAGCGCATAAGACCTGGGAGGCATATTCATCAGCGTGGTCCGGGTGGTGTCAGTTTTGCCAGGAGATCGCTGTCTCTGCTCTCCAGGATGATGCAGATGTGGTGTTAGCCTTCTTGTGTGAAGGTTTACATTCACGCTGGTCGTACAGTCATATGTACAAAACATTAGCAGGTATATCCTTTTTCAGGAAACTATTTAATGCTCCTCCAGTCAATGCTTATTTTGTAGTGCGGCAGTTTTTGCAGGGGTTTAAATCCAATTCTAAGACTAATGATGATAGGCGTCCAATCAGTTTCAATCTGTTGGTGGGCATTACTACAGTCCTGCGCTCGGTTTGCGCGGATCCGTATGAACTTTCACTTTTTACAACAGCCTTCTGTCTGGCCTTTTTTGCTGCGCTTAGAGTGTCAGAATTGGTCGCCCCTTCAAAATCTAAACAGTCTCAGTTAGAAGGGCAGCATGTTCGGGTTTTCCCCGACCGTGTCGATCTGTTCGTGTGCAGGTCAAAATGGATAGACAGAGTAGGGGTGTATGGTTATCTCTATATGCCTTACCAGGATCTCTGTTATGCCCGGTTCTTGTTGTCCAGTCTTTCCTGTCTTGTCATTCATCTTCTGTTTCTTTTTAGGTCATGCTGACGGGCTGCCGGTTACTAAATTTCAATTTTCCTCTGTTTTTAAAACGTTGTCTGTGTGTGCTGGGGTTGCAGAACGAGCGTATTTCTACACATTCGTTTAGGATTGGGGCAGCTACCGATGCTGCGAGACTGTGTATGAGCGCCGAGTCTATCGAACGTTTAGGCAGAGGGGACTCCAGGCGTTTTATGTTATACGTTCGTCCCCGTTTGTGTTTGTACTAACTTTTCATTCTGTTTTCAGGCAGGGATAGTTGAACCGTGTGGCTCTGCGGGCATTCCTACGTATTTTGGACTGGTAGGAGAGCTGCTCGCAGGCCTTTCGGTGAGCTTTTGGACTTGCAACACATTGGTATGTCAGTTTCCTGGAAGGGGATTAGGGGACTACAGTGGAAGGGTCTCCTTCCGCTAATTTCGGAAGCACTCTGGTCGGAGCAGCCGCCTGCGGTTTTGGTGATACACCTGGGCGGAAACGACATTGGGAAGCTGCGGACATTACAGTTGATACATGACATCAAAACAGATCTGCAGACTTTGAGCGTAATGTTGCCTGGGACTGTCCTAGTCTTCTCAGAAGTGGTGTCACGTTTAGTATGGGTATCTGACCCTGAGTCATTTTTCTTGGAGAAAATGAAGGAAAAAGTCAACCGGCGGATAAGCAAGTTTATGCCTACTCTAGGAGGTTTTGCTTACCGCCATAGAGAGCTGGAAGGTGGTGTCAGAGGTCTATACCGTTCAGATGGGGTGCATCTCTCTGAAATTGGTATGGACATTTTAATGTAAATATGCAGGAGATGGTGGAACAGGCCGTGGGGGTGGGAGGTGCCAGGCCTTAGGCCTGCCTGATGGGGAGGTTATGGACTTTAAAAGGACTTTGTGGTGGGATTGAGTTGGGTCCCCTGACCATCAATCCCGGTTTTACTGGTTTTACGTTTTGGTGTTTTGGTAAATGGTGGTTTAATAAAAGTTGTTTGGTTTGGGTTGTTAATAAAGGAAATAAGTTTCCCAAGTTTAAAGTAATCAAACCCCTCCCCCGTTATCAAATAAAGAGGCCGCGGCCTGTTAAACGCCTATTGGAGTCTGAGTATTTTTTTTTTCGTAACACTAATTTTTTATTAAAGATATTAAAGATACAAAAATGGTAATACAAATAGGCAGATTGTACATAGGAGTGTGATACAATATTCTCAAGGAGGTGAGATACATGTAAGGATATAAGGAGTGCGTAGTTTGCAGTGTCTTCAGTCCAGGTCGTTGGACTCTAATATTTGAATCCTAAGAGGATTATCACATTTGGAGAGGAATGGTAGAGAGGGGAGGGACAATTGTCTCTTGGGATTGAGGGTAGATGAGAACAATGTTCAGGGGGGTGTAGTAGTCTCTGCGGATGTGATCAAAAGAAAGTGTCCAGATGAGAACTGCCTATTATAATTACTGTAGAACAACATACTAATATATCACATTTAAGGGCTGGTTCAGACGGACGCTTGCAGAGCGTTTACAGCCAGCGTTCAGGGCTTGGTGTTAAACGCTCCCATTCAAGTGAATGGGAGCGTTTGTACCAAGCTTTCAAGCGCGTTTACACAAACGCGGCGTTTGGGTCCCGATTTTCCCTGGCGTTCAAGGAGCCCCTGGAAGCTACATGTAGCTTCCAGGGGAGGTTAACCGCGACGGCTAATGTCCCCCTAGGGGAAGAAAAAACGCGACCGCATCCAAACGCACACGAACGCTGCTGAACGCGACGCCAGCAAACGTAACGCCTCCAAACGTCCGTCTGAACCAGCCCTTAAGAGAACAAAGAGAAAACGGATAACATTAATCGATAACAGGTTAATGTTTAACTAGAGGCACAGGTTGGGAGGGTGGGGGGGAGTGGGAAAGGGTGAGGCGCAGCGCTTGTGGGTTTAAGAGTCGGTTGTACGAGGGGATGTGATAGGGCTTGAGTCGGATGATTATTGCTTTGAGGAGATGGAGGGGTATGTAGGGACTATGGGTTGGTGTAGGAGGAGGGTCCATCATGGGGGCATGAGATCTGGGTTGGAGAGAGACCATGGGTCCCAGATCTTGTGGAACTTAGATTCTGTGTCTCTTAAGGAAGCAGTCATCTGTTCCATGCTCTTGGTCCAATTTATTTTAGTTTTGATATCGGTTATGGTGGGGGGAGCCATAGTTTTCCAAGCTGATGCTATGGACAGTCTACAGGCCGTCAGAATGTGAGTTATTAAGCGTGAGGTGTATTTGTCCATTTCAGGGACTGGTTTGCCTAGTAGCATAGTTACTGGGTCAAATGGTATTGTGACTCCAGTAGTGGTTTGGATAAGGCGGTGGAGATCCTTCCATAGGGGGACTATGATTGGACAGAACCAGAAAATGTGTTCCAGTGAACCTGTGTGAGAGCAGCCTCTCCAGCATAGGTCAGAGGTGCCTGGATAAATTTTGGATAAAGTTTCTGGGGTTAGGTACCATCGAAATATAATTTTATAAATGTTTTCTTTAATCTGTGTACACATGGAGGTGTGTTTAGCGTTTTCCCAGATATCTACCCATTCCTCAGAGTCAATAGAGGTGAGGAGAGATTCTTCCCATTTCTTCATATAAGGATGAGAGCGTATTAAGGCTCCTGAGTTGGTTTGAAGGAGGGAGTATATCTGGGAAATGAGTCCCTTTTGGTGGCCTCCATGGGAACACAGGGAGTCTGAGTATTTTTGAAGTTATATATTGATTTAAGTTATGTTATTGCAATGAAATGTTGAATGCACTCCCATGGAAGAACAGCAGCTTGCATAAAGCTGCTGTGAGCATGGGATTGATGAAACTGAGTGGAAAGAGTTAAAGAGACTCTGTAACATTCAAAAGATCCCCTGGGGGGTACTCACCTCGGGTGGGGGAAGCCTACGGATCCTAATGAGGCTTCCCACGCCGTCCTCTGTCCCACGGGGGTCTCTCCGCAGCCCTCCGAACAGCCGGCGACTGTGCCGACTGTCATTTCAATATTTACCTTTGCTGGCTCCAGCGGGGGCGCTGTGGCGGCTTTCCATTCCGAACTACACGGAAATACCCGATCTCATTCGGGTTCGCTCTACTGCGCAGGCGCAGGAAACTTGCGCCTGCGCAGTAGAGCGGACCCGACGGCGATCGGGTATTTCCGTGTAGTTCGGAGCCGACAGCCGTCAGAGCGCCTGCGCAGGAGCCAGGAAGGTAAATATTGACGTCACCGCTGCCCGGACTCCACGGAGGGCTGCAGCGAGACCCCTGACGGATGGAGGACGGCGTGGGAAGCCTCATTAGGATCCGGAGGCTTCCCCCACCCGAGGTGAGTACCCCCCAGGGGATCTTTTTATGTTACAGTTCCTCTTTAATAAGGATTTGTACTGGCAGTTCTCTTTTCTATTTCAGATACAAGTGTCAGCTTACCTCACCTCAGGGAGCTGTCATCAAGCAGGTGTGGAGCTGTGAGCCTATCAGCTGCAGCTGGAAGGTGATTGGTCGCAGCGCTTCCCTCCAGGATTGAAGGAGCCAATCAGAAGAAAGATACTGGACTATTAAAACTGTTCCTGTCAGAGAAGTTGTCACATTTCTAGGAGCGAGCTGAGCAGCTGCCCGCCCGCCCCCCCCCCCCCCCTTTGTTTTCTTAATTTGGAGCTGTCGCTGGCCTTGTAGAAACGGGGGGAGGTTATGGACTTTAAAAGGACTTTGTGGTGGGATTGAGTTGGGTCCCCTGACCATCAATCCCGGTTTTACTGGTTTTACGTTTTGGTGTTTTGGTAAATGGTGGTTTAATAAAAGTTGTTTGGTTTGGGTTGTTAATAAAGGAAATAAGTTTCCCAAGTTTAAAGTAATCAAACCCCTCCCCCGTTATCAAATAAAGAGGCCGCGGCCTGTTAAACGCCTATTGGAGTCTGAGTATTTTTGAAGTTATATATTGATTTAAGTTATGTTATTGCAATGAAATGTTGAATGCACTCCCATGCTCATTTCTATAACTTACATACAGAGACATCGAAACATGCTGCTTCATTTCACACCCATGCTACAACCTCAGACATAAATTTGCAAGTATTAAAGAAAGGAAGCAGAAAAATGATATAAAAGTAATGAGAACATATTTGCGACACAAGAAGGAAATAAAAAAGAAACAATTTCTACACAGAGGACTTGTATGTAATTTATACTGATCAGTTTTAGATAGAATGGGCAGAATCTTGTTACAAGGAATCTGCAGATGTATAGTGTGCTTAATTTAGCGGTAGATCTGGAGTGGCATACCTTAGGCTTCTTGCAGACCAAGACGTTGCGTTAGGTGCCACGTTAAGGTCGCATAACGTGCACCTAACACAACGTATGGTGCTGCAAGAGCCGACGGTAGAGTGAGCCGCGTTAGGCGGCTCGATTCCTATAATGTCTTCCAGAGTGGCGCTGATTGGCCAGCGGGACCACGTGATGCGGAGCGAGACACTCCGCATCACGTGGTCCCGCCGGCCAATCAGCGCCCGCCAGTGCAGTGAATATTAAGTAGCCATGTGCGCGGCTACTGTAGCTGGCTCTCCCCGCCTCCTCTCCGCCCCCCACTGCGCATGTGCAAACAGTCTAACGCGGCTATAGCCGCTCCAACGCCGTAGCATGCTGCACTTTGCGGAGAACGTGCAGCGTTACATGTACTAACGTGCGCCTGTAACGTCTTGGTGTGTAAGCAGCCTTAGCGTATATGCAGGGGGGGGGGGGTGCATAAGCTGGGTGTCTAGCCATACCCATAAAGTGACAGCAAAAGTCCAAGATAGGTTTGCACACCATATGAAAATGCTGAAGGGGTTTATTCTTCACGTCATATGTCAACACAGTAATTGACAATTGCATCGGGGCCACAGGGAGCGCCATTCATCAGAAAGTGCAGACAAAAACTTTCTGTACATTCACACTAGCAGCACACTAGTGTACATTCACACTAGATGAAAGAACTGCCGCCACGCCAGCGAGGCCCGAGAGGATTCGGACTTGCGGCTGGACCAGGTGACAGAGCAAAGGGGGATGCTGCCTGATACACGCGGTTCAGGCAGCGTCATGGGTGGTCTGGCCCTGTAGATGTCCCTGCTGTCTAGTTGAAATAGCCCCTTCTCTCCCCTCAGAGATTGTTGACTAAGATTAAGACAGGTGCTTATTTTTATCATTGTTTAGGCGACTTTAGTAGATAGCAGCACAAGTTGAAGCACATATATTATGTTTCACTATTTCCCAATTCTTATAAACCTTTTTGCAATGCTGGTGCTACCTCACTCTAGCTATTTGTGGCATGCAAACTTCAGTTTTTAATCTTGGTTATTTATAAATGCAGATATAGAGAAAATGTGCCAAGAAAGAATAAAGTAGACCCTCTACGATAAACACCCACCTACACACTTCCTTCTTGTGTCCTTCAGGTTAATCAGTTAATTGTTAATCAAAGGGAAACCATGAGATGCCATTATAAGTTACTGTTTATAGAAGGAAAAACTAACTATTGATCCTGGTTAGAACTAGTAGTTCTAAGGTTTCATTCACATGGGAGGCTGGATAGGGCATGTTGTTTGTTGGGCAGTTTAGCCTCCTGGCCACCCTGCGCCTTTTAGCTGCAAATAAATACAGCTGAATGGTACTTTTTGTAACCCAAAGTAGGTCAGTGCTTGACACTGGGTACAGTTATGCTGCAGCAAAATTGCATCTTATTGCATTCAGATGTAACTCGAATGCAATGACCGACAGAGCTAGTATGGTTTAGGTCAGCAATGTCCAAAGTCTAGCCCAGGGGCCAAATGCAGCCTGCACAGCCATTTCTGGTGGCCCCCAAAGCTCTATACAGTTGTTGATTCCATGTGGCCTGCAAGCCATAGCTGCGGTACTGCATGCAAGGGCCAACAGTAGTAACAGTCACTGATTATCAGCTGCCACTGTGCTAACTGCACAAGATATATGGGTTGTTTCCTGTGGAAATGTTCTATTTGACAAAATGTCACAGGCATAATGTACGGCAATCAGCAAAAAAATGTGCTTTATTTAACTTGTTTTGCCCCCTATCACTCTCAAGAATGGCGGTATGGCCCTTGGCCTAAAAAGTTTGGACACCCCTGGTTTAGTTGATCCCAGCATGACAGTCCATAGGGAACAGTTCTCCAAAACAACATCTACAACTTAGAGCATTCTAATTGGCCAAATAATGTGGGCGTATTCAGCCCCGTTTCTAGGGGCTGACCAGGCGGGGCTACGACCGGGGTGCTGTGAGGTAGGGGGCGCAGTGATGGAGGAGGGAGCTGCGGCCTCAATTGAACTCAGCCGCGGGAAGGGGGGCCCGACTTGCCCCCCCCCCCTCTCCCCTGGGCCCTTTTCTGTGCTCCCCCTCTTGGCAGAGTAAACACAGCAGACGACCGTAGAAACAGCTCACCTTCCTCCCTGGTCCAAGCGCCGATCACTTGCTGCTGGTCTCCTCAGGCTGCGTAGCCACTTATACTCTCTCTACTTCCTGATTAGCAGGCAGTAGAAAGAGTAAACGGCTATGCAGACAGAGGAGACCAGCACTTGGAGCAGGAAGGGAGCAATTTTTACACCCTCGTCCTGAGTGGAATTTAGCCTAAAAACTGCCCTGGCATATTATTACTACTATAAATTCCAAACAACTTTTAATGAATGCTCTTAGAGTACAAAGTTTGCAAGAAGTAGTGGATAAAAAAATACATATACTTATCAGGTACAGATGAACTCGATAAGAGGTACGGAGGAAGGTTGACTATAGTTACGCCCCACAATCTAGGCTTTTTCAAGAACGTACAGTCCATACGGTCCATACTACAACCATTTAAAACCTAGGTGTTTGAGAGGGTGCTGTCCACCCAATCACATTAGCAGAATTTCCCTATGGCCTTTCTCATTGGGTCACCGAAACCATACTGGCTCCACTACTCCTGCCAAATTCTAGCAAGTAGCTGAATGATGCAAGGGAGGAGCTAACAGGCGGTATCTTCACCCTGCTGTCACGGCTGAAATTTAAAGTGAACCCGAAGGGAGAGGTATATGGAGGCTGCCATGTTTATTTACTTTTAAAAATTACCAGTTGCCTAGCAGTTCTGCTGACCTATTTGCCTGCAGTAGTGTCTGAATCCCAAACCTAAAACAAGCATGCAGCCAATCGTGTTAGATTTTTGTTAGAAACATTTGATCTGAGTGCTTGTTCAGGGTCTATGGCTAAAAGTATTAGAAGCAGTGGATCAGCAGGGCAGCCAGACAATGTGCACTTTTTTTTAAATAAATGGCCATTAACGATACGATTTTTTGTACGATTGATTCTCTAATTCGATCTAGCAGCTATACTTCTGTTTGTGGGGATTGTTTCTGATCGATTAATCGTCCAAAGAATGGTATCATTAATGGTCATCTTTACTACTGTAAATAAAGGGATTGATACAGCAGCACATCCAATGTGAGCATACCATTCCAATATCACTGCATCGCGATGCAACAACAATGTCCATTGCAACAGATACAGTGTGAGAGGGCCCTTGTAAATTGCAGAAAGCAAATGCAGCTGTAAAAAAAAATTGTGCATATATTTATTTCATGCTGCAAAAGTGAGTGATGTTTTTCTATACCCATTACCCACCATACCACCATATCTCATATATGTCATGGGCATGGCAGCAGAGATTCAGCACCAAGCATTATGTCACTACCAATGAAAATAACTGAATTTACCATTTCCCGTCACAGTCAGAATTTCCATTGTGCAATGGCATTTGGCATATAGGATCTGCAACAGGAATCTGATAACATCAGATGGAAATGAAATGTTGCAGTTCCCATAGAGTCCAGCAGGGGGAGGAGAGAAGGTAACGCTGCCCGAGCAGCACCTCTGTGTCACTCACTTCTGTCGGTGGAACGCTCTGGGCTGCATGCGGTGAGTGTCTGGTCCTCTTTTTCTTTACCTCATTTTATTGCTTTGCAGGATGTTTCCCTATTCTTCCAAGTGTTCATGCTTTGCCAGCGTTCTGCAGCAGGACTTGCCATCCCTCACTGACAGCAGGAATGTGTCTGCAAACTTTCCTGCGCAACTTTCCTGAGAGTTGTGGGTAACTGACTGCTTGTTCCAGACCTGCATCCGCGGCTCCCTGTGCGCGTCATGCTTTCTGCTCACAGAAATGGAACACAGAATAATAAGTCTCTGTTTTGTCCTGCATAGACTGTTATTGGTGTCTGGCCAGCTAATCAAGTGCCAGCCATCCCCTGATGGAGAGCCTCTGTGATGCACAGGTGATGATGAACACAAGCCTTGATGAGGTGGACGTTTACCTTCCCTCCACAATCCTTGGAGCATACATGTCAAACTTCAGCCTGGGTGCCTAAGTTTGTCTGCAGAGCCATGAAATATAGCCCCCAAGTGGTATGCCCACTTTGCATTCTGATTGGCCTACTCTAGACCACCATGGAGGGAACTGTTTTTTGGGGGAAAGGGAGAAGAGAGACTAAATACCAGGGAACTGTATGAGAGAGGGTGTACCACTAGACACCAGGGAACTGTATAAGGGAGGTAGGCGGCACTAGACACCAGGGAACTGTATGAGAGAGGGTGTACCACTAGATGCCAGGGACCTGTATAGGGGAGGGAGGAGGCACTAGACACCAGGGACCTGATTGTGTGGGCGGAGCATTAGACACCACTACATTTTTATTTTTCGGCCTCTTCCACAGACAGTTGAACTGTGTGCTCGGCAAGCAGTTACCACCAGGCGGCAGCAGCAAGAAGTTGTGAGAGTTTGAGAGGCATTTCACTGCCTATCAACTGTTCGCGGAAAAGAGGCCTGAGACCCACTACAAAACGCTATTGCTAATCGCTAGCGTTTTTAATGAGTGGTTTGTAAGCAATTTCAATTTCATGCGCAATTTCTGGCGATTTTGGTATTAAATAGTGTCAGCTTTTTTGCCAGCGATTGTGTAGCGATTAGTGTTTTTTTTTAGCTCTGATTGGTCCTTTCAATTGATTGTAAAAATTTTTTTACAGTGTGCAGTAATGTAAAAACACTAGAAAAATCGCTCTGTGTAGGTTTGATGAGCGTTTATGCCAGCGTTTATATACTTTATATTGGAGAATCGCTAAATGCTAAAAATGCTGCATGTCCTGTTTGCGATTTTTGGTAATCGCAGTCACTCCAGGGGGATTTGGCCCATCCATTAACATTAGCTGAGCGTTTAGGGAAATCGCTAGCATTTTGAATCGCTCTCTATACACTCCCAAAATCGCTCTAGTGGGTTTGAGCTAGAGGCAGAGGATCAGTAGGGCAGCCCAATAACTAGTATTTTAAAATGAAATAAATATGGCTGCCTCCATATCACTCTCACCTCGGGTTCACTTTAGGAATCTGGTGCACAGAAGCAATGCACAGGCATTAGTCAAATAGCAAACTATTGCATCTGATTTTTAAAGGACATCTGAAGCAAGAGGGATATGGAGGCTGACATTTATTTCCTTTTAAGCAATACCGGTTGCCTGGCAGCCCTGCTGATCCTCTGCTTTAATGCTTTTGGTCACAGATCTTGAACAAGCATGCAGCAGATCAGGTGTTTCTGACATTATTGTCAGATCTGACAAGATTAGCTGCATGCTTGTTTCGGTGTGATTCAATTACTATTGCAGCCAAATAGATCAGCAGGGCTGCCAGGCAACTGGTTTTGTTTAAAAGGAAATACATCTGGCAGCCTCCATATACCTCTCACTTCAGTTGCACTTTAAGTAAGAAAAAAAAGAGGCCTTACTTACCTGGGACTTCTTGCAGCCCCCTGGAGTCATCCTACACCCATGATGTCATCATGATTCCCTCCGGCCAGTATCGGCTACCCCCGCAAAGCTGGTCCATTGCCACGAGTCGCCAGCTACTGCATGGCCCAGAGCTGCTCGTGGCCGGGAGCGCTCTACACATGGACGGAAAGAAATACTCCCATACCTGCACAGTAGCTCGGAAACAAGTCTAGTCAAGTTAGTTGCTCTTGTCTGGGCGTCAGACCTAAAACTGGTGTTTGGTCGAAATAATTCTTGGATTCATGCAAAGTTAATGCAAAATATATGCAACTTGGATGAACTACAACAATTAAATGTACTTCCTGTTGATTCTGTTTGGCCCAGTTCCAGGTTGCATACATGTTGCATTAACTTTTCTTGCAAATGGAATTATTTGCAGCTTACTGGCCATCTCTAGTTTCTTCTAAGATCTAAAATCTTCCAATTTATAAAACTGTCCGAGGTGAAAATAAAATGATGAGAAAAACAATTGTATCCATCCTCTTTCTCCTAAACAATTGTATCCATCCTCCTCAGAAGCCATTTTCTGCTAGGAAAAGTATTTTATGGCTGTAATTCCATATCAGTGAGGGTTATGCTACAGTCTGACCCAGTCCACCCCGGACAGAAACTGTCACTTGTATATCTGATTTTTGACTCTTTCAGGCAGAGAAAGGGAAAAAAAGGAACACAGCCTATTTATTTGTGTGCTAGGCACTATACATACACATGTCTATCCCATCATGTCACGTGTCACCTCGGTTGTCCTTTAACCACTTAAAGAGAACCCGAGGTGGGATTTAATTATGTTAGTGGGGCACAGAGGCTGGTTGTGCACACTAACACCAGCCTCTGTTGCCCCATAGTGTGCCTCCAGGACCCCCCTGCGCGCCGCTATACCCTCCGCAGTGCTAGCGACACACAGCGTGTCGCCAGCACAATGTTTACCTATGCGGTGTCAGTCAGCGCCGCTGCCCCGCCTCCTCTGTATCGGCGCTACCCGCCCGCGTCCCTTCCCTCCCACTGATTGTTAGCGGAAAATGACACATTGGCTATCATTCATGAAAGTGCTGTCGGTAAAAGAAATCCGTGCGGGGAAACACCGCTGTCTGTATTTCAGCCTTCTGGGTGGTCATTCATAAAAATGTTGCCTGTTGTGATAGGAGTGCGGAGATATCCCGCTGTAGGCTGTCGGTAGGCATGCGGAAACAGGAGAAGCTGGCCGAGTTCCTCCATGCGGTGCTCTCTCTGCTGCTGCTTGGGAGGTCTGTCCCATTCACTTACATGTATTCCGCATGCCTATCGCTACATCCAGGGGAGCGGTAATCCCCGTCCGCATACCGCTTGCATTAATTTTTAGGAATTTACATTTTGTTACATTTCCACATAGAATCACTGCACAATGCGGTAATTTATCGCTCTGCTCGGGAAAGTCCGCTTCGCATGCGGAAACAGCCTTTATGAATACACATTTTGCTCAGTGGTCTGTAAAGTCGGCTGTTTTTAGCATTTCCGCATGCGGGAACGCTTTATGAATGATAGCCTTTGTGACAAAAAAATAAATAAAGAGAAGTTTCCATTTCTGATAACTTGTGACAAACAAAAAAGAAATCTGCCACAGACTCACCATGCCCCTCTCTGAATACTTTGGGATGTCTACTTTCCAAAATGGGGTCATTTGTGGGGTGTGTTTACTGTCCTGGCATTTTGGGGGGTGCTAAATTGTAAGCACCCCTGTAAAGCCTAAAGGTGCTCATAGGACTTTGGGCCCCTTAGCGCACCTAGGCTGCAAAAAAGTGTCACACGTGGTATCGCCATATTCAGGAGAAATAGTATAATGTGTTTTGGGGTGTATTTTTACACATACCCATGATGGGTGGGAGAAATATTTACACACAATTGTCCATTTACAGAGATATTTCTCCCACCCAGCATGGGTATGTGTAAAAATACACCCCAAAACACATTATACTACTTCTCCTGAGTACAGCGATACCACATGTGTGACACTTTTTTGCAGCCTGGGTGCACTAAGGGGCCCAACGTCCTATGAGTACCTTTAGGATTTCACTGGTCATTTTGAGGCATTTGGTTTCTTGACTACTCCTCACGGTTTAGGCCCCCTAAAATGCCAGGGCAGTATAGGAACCCCACAAGTGACCTCATTTTAGAAAGAAGACTCCCCGAGGTATTCTGTTAATAGTATGGTGAGTTCATAGAAGATTTTATTTTTTGTCACAAGTTAGCGGAAATTGATTTTTATTGGTTTTTTTTCACAAAGTGTCATTTCCACTAACTTGTGACAAAAATAAAATCTTCTATGAACTCACCATACTATTAACGGAATACCTCGGGGAGTCTTCTTTCTAAAATGGGGTCACTTGTGGGGTTCCTATACTGTCCTGGCATTTAGGCCTGCTAATTGGCAATAACGAGAGCTCCACTCGTCCTGCTATGAACCCCTACGGGATTGTAGCGCTCACTATGCTATTCTAAAGGCAGCCATACACTGGTCGATTGCCACCAGATCGACCAGCAGATAGATCCCTCTGTGATCGAATCTGATCAAAGAGGGATCTATTGGCTGCCTACACTGCAAACAGATTTTGAATCGATTTCACTATGAAATCTATTCACAATCTGTGGAGCTGCCGCCTCCCCTAGCATACATTACCTGATCCGGCCGGCGCATGTCCCCCGGTCTCCGCTATCTCTTCTCCGCTCTGGGCTCCAGCTTCACTTTACTTCCTGTCGGCTGAAGTTTAAACAGTAGAGAGCGCTCTACTACTTAAACTTCCCCGACAGGAAGTAAGTGAAGCCAGCCGGAGCCCAATGCGGAGAAGTGACAGTGGGGACTCGCACCAGCCGGATCAGGTAATGTATTGTCACTAGCGTCGGTCATTCAAACGCCGCTATCGACGCACTCCCGACCCGCTGGTGATCGAGTGAAATTTTCAGCGTGGACAGATCGACAGGAACGATTTCGGATGGAAATCAGTCAAACGGTCAGTGTTTGCATATCGATTTCACAGCAGATTCGAACACAGTGATCAAATCTGCTTTCTATCGGCGGGAAATGGAGTAAGGCCTCTTACACAGTAAGACGTTGCATTTGATGCGACGTTAAGGTTGCATAACGTGCATAACGTGCCCCTAATGAGTTAAGACTATAACTTGGACGTTATTTAGCCCTGCTTTTGGTGCGCCGTTTTCGTCACACAGTGATAGAGTGAAAACGGCGCATGCATAAAAAAAAAAATAATTACTGAGCGTGTGCAAACAGTCTAACGCAGCTAGAAACGTGTATAACACATACAGTGTTCTCCCCAGGCTCTTTTAGCCGGGTGCTCCACCCGGCTAGATTTGGTGACCACCCGGCTGTTATCAGCTCACCTTCTCACCTCCTCCTATGCTGTAAGCAGAGTTGCCCTGCATTTTCATCTCAACCCACCCGGCTACTTTTTCATGCCACCGGCTACTATTCCATGCCACCCGGCTGGAAAATAATTCTGGGGAGAACACTGCACATAGCATGCAGCACTTTCATTTAACGTGCAGGGTTAGACACCAACACAACGTCTGCACTGTGAACAGCCCATTGATTTTTTTCATTGCTGTAAGTTATTGTGCGTTACATGTTGTTGTAATGTGCGACTTTAACGTCGCACTGTGAAAGAGGCCTAAGTGTATGGGCACCTTCATGCGTGTTAACTTTGATAAGGCATGCTATTTGTCTTAGTGAATCAAGCCCGTAGAGTTCACTTCCTGATTTGTATCTGGGAGTGGATTACAAAACCGCTCTGAAAAAGCCCATAAAAAAGCGCTTTTAACAAAAACACACAGTGGAGCGCCAGGAGGGGGAAAAAAGTGAAAAACGCTTGCATTTGCATTTTTAGGCGTGAATGAGGCCTCACTGTCGGTGTTGGCAGTACAAATGTATCTTGTAGGCTGTTTCCCCATCATCATTTATCCGTGGATCATCTTTTAGTCTCCACAGTCTGACAATTGTGTGTGTTTGTTGTCATATGAAGGTTGACCATGAAAAGGGGCTTCATAAGTATTAGGGGTTCCTATATCTAAGTGGTTGTGCTACAAGAAAGTCAGCCTGAGGTGTTAAAAGTATTTCAGACACTGAGGAGGAATTCAATTCTATGTAAAATCTGCTCCATGATGCAGTTCTAGAAAATTGTC